>NC_016740.1:150000-162500 GCF_009389715.1 Phoenix dactylifera
ATTGACCGCGCATCCATCCCTTGACTAGCCTGACAAAGGAGCCTACTTTAGCGGAGTTCTCCTATAGTGGTGGCTGCTCTCCCCCAAGAGAAGAGATTTTTGGGAAAGAAAAGGCCCTCAAGAAGCATCGGTAAGCCTATCAATTAGAAGTAGAGCTGGGCAGGCAAACTCATAGCCGAGGAGGTCATACTTGGAAAGTCAAATAGAGGAGTTGAGCGTGCCTCTATGAGTGTCAAAGTTGAGATGCGCAGGCGTGCAAGATACGTTAGCTGTGTAGCGTAGGTAGGAGCGAGACATATAGGAAGGTTTTGCAAGGTAAGGGACATATAACATATAGGAAGCCGACGGTTGGTTTTGATTCTACTCTACAAACGAATTTCTTTGTAGTTTTTCTCTCGTTGACAACGAAAGAAAATTCTCTTTCTTTTTCATTCCTTTCCTCCTTAGCGAGACAAGAGAATTTCTTGTTTTTCGCTAGTGGGATGGGAAAAAAATGATCTTGTTCATGCCGCCAAGGCAAAAAAAGTCTCAATGCCATCTGATGGGCAAAAGCCATTCCGTTTGTTTCGAAAATCGTCGAACTCGAACATTGCCTCGATCACTAAAAGATCTTTTTTTTTTTACAATGACAGGACGCAGATTAGACTCGTCGGGTAGTTTTCCATAAGGTTTCTTTTTTGAAAGAAAGATTCTTTTCATTGGTTGAAACAAAAAAAAAGTAGAGTTAGCTAAATCTTCCTAAAGAAGATTGAAATCAGCGTCCGACAACACGATTCTATCTTTCTCCAAAGAGCTATCGTCCCAATATCGCCACGTTTAACTGTCGTATTAAAATTGTGATAAGAATCATTCTCATTTGTCGTTTTTGTCCAACTCAGAGAGGGGCCAAAAGCGGGGCTCTTTCTTTGAAAAGGGACCGAGCTTTTCTTTTGTCTTCCTTTGATTTGGAAGAAGGTCTTGGTGAGAAAGAGCAGAATGTGAGAGCTCCCTTTGTGCTAATTGCGGAAAAGGCGCGTCTCCGGTTCAACTGCCCTTTGCCTGTTATACCAAAAAAGCGCATAGGTTCATTCCGTGTGTGGATCGAGCTCCGGTCTAGTTGACGTTTCCTGTGATCGAGACTGTGGTCTACGTGTGTGGTACGTTGGCTATCGTGGTTCGGTTAGGGTGGCCAGTGCTCTTTCTGAACATAAAAAGTCAATTGCCGTCATGCGGTCGGTGCGGCCTAAAGAGCATCAACCCACCTTGCGCGTGACTTGCTTGCGTTTCACCAGTAACTCCGCGGAAACGTTCGGTCCTCTGCGCCATCACTGATTGCGTCCGCACTTTTAAAGATAACGCTTCGCCTTAATTAAAAAAAGTCAAAGCGCTTGGCATTGGCTTGCGTATAGCTCCATCCTACTAACCGGAAATCAGGATTGACTTCTGTTTCTAAGTATACCCATTCCTGGGGCCCTGGGAGGGTGGTCGGATCACTAGACAACTTTTCGTACAGTTGCATCAGTAGCTATTTCATTCGTTATAGGTAATTTCGTTCGCCTTTGTGGGCTTTGAAGCGTCATAGAGCTTTCCGCTTCGGGTAAAGGTCCACTTTGTCCCCCAATAGGGGTGTTCTGGCCCATGATCAGTTCGGTTGCGTAGTGTTAGCTCAGGTGTTGTCTACCCTGGTCGGAGCTGGAATTAGAACTTTGTTTAAATGGGTCCAGTCCTTTCGGGTCCGACGTTTCTCTGAAATTCTGCCTTTGGTTAGCAGGAAAGGCTCACCTGGCTTGATCATGCTTGCTTGGTCGACCTCTCCTGATTTATCTGTCAGTAATGGAAGCATCCATGGGTTGTGTCCTTGGTCAGCACGATGGAGGAGTGAGCCTAGTGCTTCGTTTGATGGAAGCACGAGGGAACGGGTTTCATCGGCAGGCTTTTTTTGGGGCGCTTCCGTTACAACGACTTCACTCTGAGGCCTCTCACCTACCCCATGATTCTCCCTGGACGCTTCATCGTGATTATTGCCCGGTGAGTGCGAAGTCAAAGTGGGAAAAAAAAGATTCGCTCTAGCCCATTCTAACAGGGCTTGGGGTGGAATAGACCGACTTGATGTAATGGATGGCACTTGATTAATTAATAGGGCACGAGAGGATACTACCTTTATTCATTCATTTATTCACCTCCGCCCCTACCCCCGTTGGGGGGTCCTGATCTCGATCAAATGCAACTGACTATTCTTTTTCGGTTTGAGGCGATCGGTAATTATTTTGATGATGGGAGTGGGTCGGCCATGGAAAGCATTCTGGTTTCTTCTTCAGTGAGGCATTAACGAATCTCACATTGATTGAAGTGTTTGATCTTCCCCGGTCAGTCAAAAGAAGAGGAGTAAGTTGATCGGGGAGAGGCAGGTGGTAGAGGCGCTGAACTACATTACATGGATGGCGGGAGGAAACAAATGTCTGAAGCGGGTCGGTTTCTCGGTTCCTCATCTGCTTATTCGTGAATCAGAAGGTTGGTTCAGATGCGGGTCAGAAGAGGAGATTTATTTCCAAGGAGGATAGGGAATTGGGGAAGGCTTCAAAGGCTGGTCTACTTACTGCTCGATGAGGGTAATCAGGTCGGGTCAGAAGGTGGTCCGATTCCTCTTCATTGGTTTCAAATCCAGCCAATGAACATTTGGTTGCAGGGGAGGATAGGTAAACATCTTTCTCTCTGAAGGCGATAGGTTTCATTCCATCTTGAGTCTTCCATCCCTCCGGAGTCAACTACTGTATGGAAGGATCCTCCGTCCTGAGTGGCATTAGAACCCACCCAATAGTAGGAGGAGGAGGAGCCTTTGGTTCGTGCACTTTACTCGAGCTTAATAATCTGCCTTTACCGGACGGACGGGATTTCTCGGCGCCATGAAAAAATTATGATAGGGCTCGATGACTACGTCTTGTGGATGCTACCTACAAGGGAAGAGAATCCACGCTTCCGCCAGTGAGTTCTTTTCTGCGGGATTCCTTTCTGTTGCTCTGTATCCTATGGAGATGGATTGATATGGAGGGTTGGTTTCCACTTCTTACCTATTCACTTCTACTTGAACCGTTCAACGAGCGTTGTCACGATCCAAAGGAAGATCTCCTGGCTCAGCACTACTCAACTTGTGGAGTGCCACATACCCTGCTGACAACAACTGCAGCAGTCACAAGTCTGGTCCCCTACCTCACAAAGTCGCTTGATGGCCGAAGCACTCCCAAGGCGAATAGTGCCCTAGGGGCCGACCCGACACCGACCGGCGGATACTCCCGCGCAGCAAACTCCGCAAGTCGGTATTCGTCTACGAGAGGCGCACTCCTATGCCTTTCGAGGCTTCTCAGTGTAAGAAAGCCTCACCTCTTTCTGTTACTGAACACACACTTTTGATCCACTAGAACATGTAGATCTACTAGACGACAAACAAAGAAGTTGGTAGCAACAGAACTGCCTCTAAACCACTAGAGCACCTACAAAAATCAGTCTACCTACGCTACATTGTACCTTCTATTAATTAAGATTGCCGTTTTAGGCCATCTTAATGAAAGCCTGGGAATTGTGTGTGCACCATTAACCTATGCCTCTCGATTTAGCGAGAGGGCCTGCGAGCGGCCTTGGTAGCAAGGCCAACCCTGGACCTGCTCAGATGAGCCTCCAGGAGCGAAGGCAGGCCGCTGAGGCCGCCCACAGAAGGGTTCTGGCCTACATGGCCGAACAAGACGGAATAACAGACAGCCAGCTGCAACAAGACCTGCATTTCCATGAGGTATGCTCACTGATTGAAGAGCTCGCGCTTTCTTCCCGACGAAGACATCTTTCTCTGATCCTTGAATGCTTCCTCGTTGCTTTGCCTTTCGAAGGATTCCCTTCAGCTTCCGCAATGATATTGTACCCTTTTTTCAAGGAAATCCCAATGCTTCTCTTATTCAGTAGTTCAATCCGCCTTTGTTACCCCGGATCCCGCTCTTAATGAGCCGAAGAGAAGTGCATGAAATGGTGGCCATTGGCCAACAAGTTGCGTAGACTTCAGACCCACTTTGCTTTCACGATTTGACCTTGACATTCCATCAATGAATTCATCTTCCGCTTTGCACCGACCCCATTCCTCAAGTCCGTGGTCTTCGATCATAAACTATCTCTCCCTCTCGAGACAGTCAGGTTATTTATTCCTAAAATCCAGGTTAGTCAAACTCCAGCTAAAGCGGAAAAGAGTGAAAAGAGGAAAAAACGAGCCTGTCAATCCTAAGAGTGTGCGTCGAAGCACAAGCTGAGTTTCAAAATTTGGACTTCTAAGATGCAAATCAAACTCATGTTCCGACAGTCAAATTTTCTCTTTAGCTTGGACAGTTGGGTAAGCCGATTGTATTGTCTTCTTTTCTTCTTTGCCAGTGCAATCGATTTAAGAAGCTTGAAAGCCGGTCTCCTGTGTTGTTTCCCAACTAGAAAACATGTTTGAAACCCTATACCTTAAAGGGAGGGGGGTCAAAAGGAAAGGGATATCACTTCAACTGCTTTTGCTTCCAAGCCGGAGAAGAGAGATCGAAAGAGCTACCTGAGGCTTGGTTCAACCACTTGACTAGATAGGAAGAACGACAGAAGCAAGCAGCCTAAAGGGAGAGGGTGATGTCTCCATAGGTAGCAAGAAGCGAATGTCAGTCAAGCGGGCAGGCCTTTGTATCTAAGGGGGCTTGAAGAGAGAAAGGGTGGAACAGTGCATACTCCGCCTAACCGGGAAATCACTCTAAGGTATTTTAGGCTAAACCAAATTCCATCATGCAAAGCTTAATAGAAAGAATTTTTTTTTCTGACTCAAGACAAAAATGAAACACGGGACTGAAAAAGCAAGGTTGGTTACATACTCGGGAGGGGCCATCAACCTGCAATCGAGAGTGGTTCAGTGAAATAGACTATTGTACTGACACAGAGTTGATCATACTTTTAGATGAGAGCTCACACCAGATTGAAGGGTGTGGAGTTGCCAAGATGAATATGGAAGACGGCACACTGAAAAAGAAGAATGATATGCTGCTAGTACAAAGGAGGAAGAACCTGCTCTCTGTATCTTCGCAAAAGACGGATACAAGATAGATCTGGAAGAAATAGTTTCGTGAAGGATAATAAGAACGGTTTCAGAATCGTGGCCAAAGGGCACGAAGAGCTTAGTACCAGTTTCATGGAGGATCTTAGAGAGCCTTAGCGGCTGTATCAGATACCACACGAGTATGGCATGGAAGGTATAGGTATGGTCATCTGAACTTCCAAAGCCTACTGGAACTGAGAAGCAGACGCATGGTAATTGGTCTGCCGTTTATGCCTTGGTTTGGTGTTGTTTGCGAAGCATGCGCTGTAGGAAAACAGCATGCAGAGCCCTTTCCCAAGCAGGCAAGATTGCCAACACACCGGAAGGAGCTGGTCCATACTGACGCGGACCTATGAGCGAGGAAGAACTTTGAGGTGCAAGGTATTTTCTGACTTTCACGGATGACTTTACTTTTATACATATAAGTAGTCTCGACTTTTTTTTCTGGAAGTTGAAATCTCGAAAGTTGCCCTATGTTAGTTGTTCAAAGAAATGGTTGAGAAGGAAACGGGTTTGCTATATTTTTTGTTAAAGATCTGACAATGGAGGTGAGTTCTGTTCTAGAGACAGGACTTTCAAAAACAAAATGGAATCCGGCCCTTTACACTCCAAAGCTGAATGGAGTCGCAGAGCGGAAGAACAAAACAATCGTTGATATGGCCAAGTTTATGTTAAAAGGGCATGATGACAGAAAAGAGCATCTCTAAATCTTACTGGGGACTGTGGCCTCACGGCAGTCAATATTATTCATCGGTGTCTGCTGTTGAATGGCATAACACCAAAAGAAGCATGGACAGGCAGAAAGCCTGTGATTTCACATCTGAGGACATTCGGCTGCAAAGCTTATGTCCGACGTTCCGAAGGAGAAGAGGACCGGATGACAAAGGTAAGTAAGAAAATGACCTTATTAAGTGTGAAGATTCTAAGGCTTATCAATTTTATACACCTGAATAATTGCAGTGTTTGGTTTCAAGAAATGCAATACTTATAGAATTTTAATTGAAAAGCCATCTCTCTTTCTTTACTGACAAGCAAGCCTGATTGATGAAGAAGAGGAGATTGTTGAGCTGTTAAGTACAAGTACGCGTCATAAGCTTTCAATTGCAGCCGCTTACTTTATGAGCTATTAGGTGCTGCCGCACTACGGATATCGTGGCGTGTCCACGCTATTCTCCCGGCGTTCCATGTTGCCGCTCAGACCTCCGCTTGTTGGTTTGGTGGTTGTGTGGTATTTAATAGAATTCAACATGTTGCCGTGCCTCTGTAGCTTTTGTCTTCGCCCTTCGACTTCCGGCTTCGGCTTTTAGACTAAAGTGATTAAAACATGCCTTGCCTTCCGCCGCTTTCGGATAAGACTAAGTAACCTTACCAAAAACCTGACACGCTACGGCCTGACTTTGAAGCCGCAAGCTTACACGTGTAACTCCAATTAATCACCAAAGGATGCTTTCATATTGACGTGGTTGTACAGGAAGAGCCCCAAGCCCTACAGACAGGAAGGAGAGGGAGAGGAAAGTAACAGGAAGTCTAAGTCTGAGAGCCCCCCTAAGCCCCAAAGAAAGGGGGAACTCCTAAAAGACACAAAAGATGTCCGGTTGTTGGTATCTATTTTCTGACTTCCATGTTGCCGTGCTACGAGTCATTTTAGATAAAAGGAGCTGTACTGAAAAAGCCCGAAGTGTTAATGAAAGCCGCACCATCAACCAAGGCAAAAGCCAGACCTTAAGAAAATGAAAGCCGGAAAGCCTATGAATCTAAAGTGGCAGAAGCTACAGAGGCTAAACAACCCTTGCCCAACTAGAGCGGAACTATCGCCGGTGCTTATGAACATATTTTTGCATTCATTTGATCTTATCTATTGTTGTGAAAGGAGTCTTAAAAAGTGTTCAGTGCAGTGACTCAAAGGAAACCCCAACAAAAAAATCATTTCTTTCAATACTCACTTGTTACGTTATTGTCATCTTATTAGTTAACAATCCTAATGATTGGATTCATATGTTTAATTCCTGATAGGAAATAAAATAGTAAAATGATTATTCATGGAATGACTATTCATCTATTGTATTTTCATCAAATAGGGGGCAAGAAGACTCTATGGAAAAATGGTGGTTCAATTCGATGTTGTCTAACGATAAGTTAGAGCATAGGTGTGGACTAAATAAATCAATGGATAGTCTTGATGCTATTGGGCATACCAGTGGAAGTGAAGAACCCATTCTAAATGGTACGGAGAAAAACATTCCTAGTCGGAGTGATAGTGGCAGTTATAGTTTCAGAAATGTTGATTATTTATTTGATATCAGGGATATTTGGAGTTTGATCTCTGATGACACTTTTTTAGTTAGGGATAGTAATGGTGACAGTTTTTCCGTATGTTTTGATATTGAAAATCAGATTTTTGAGATTGACAATGATAGTTCTTTTCTGAGTGAACTAGAAAGTTTTTTTTCTAGTTATTTAAATAGTGGGTCTAAGAGAAACAATCACTACTATTATCATTACATATATGATACTCAATCTAGTTGGAATAATCACATTAATAGTTGCATTGATAATTATCTTCGTTTTGAAGTCAGTATTAATAGTTCCATTTCGGGCGGTACCGACAATTACAGTGACAGTTACATTTATAGTTTCATTTGTACTGAAAATGTAACTGGTAGTGAAAGTGGGAGTTCTGGTATAAGAACTAGTAAAAATGGCAGTGATTTCAATATAAGAAGAAGATCTAATGATTTCGGTAGAAATAAAAAATACAGACATTTATGGGTTCAATGCGAAAATTGTTATGGATTAAATTATAAAAAATTTTTTAGGTCAAAAATGAATATTTGTGAACAGTGTGGATATCATTTGAAAATGAGCAGTTCAGATAGAATCGAACTTTCGATTGATCCGGGGACTTGGGATCCTATGGATGAAGATATGGTCTCTATGGACCCCATTGAATTTCATTCAGAGGGGGAACCCTATAGAGATCGTATCGATTCTTATCAAAGAAAGATAGGTTTAACTGAAGCTGTTCAAACAGGCATAGGTCAACTAAATGGTATTCCCATAGCAATTGGGGTTATGGATTTTAAGTTCATGGGAGGTAGTATGGGATCCGTAGTAGGCGAGAAAATCACCCGTTTGATCGAGTATGCTACTAATCGATCTTTACCTGTCATTATTGTGTGTGCTTCTGGAGGAGCGCGCATGCAAGAAGGAAGTTTGAGTTTGATGCAAATGGCTAAAATATCTTCCGCTTCATATAATTATCAATCAAATAAAAATTTATTCTATGTATCAATCCTTACATCTCCTACAACCGGTGGAGTAACAGCCAGTTTTGGTATGTTGGGAGATGTCATTGTTGCTGAACCTAATGCCTACATTGCATTTGCGGGTAAAAGAGTAATTGAACAAACATTGAAAAAGACAGTACCCGATGGTTCACAAGCGTCTGAGTATTTATTCCATAAAGGCTTATTTGACCCAATTGTACCACGTAATCCTTTAAAAGGTGTTCTGAGTGAGTTATTTCAGCTCCACGGTTTCTTTCCCTTGAATCAAAATTCAAAAAATTAATAAAGTATAGCACTAAATTCAGTTATTTGTAGCGAACAAGTATTTAGTTCATCGTAATCAAAAAAAAACTAAAAAGAATGGTGTTTTCTTTGATGACATAAGTTCTACTTGTAATAAGAATTAGAAGTTTCGGGTAATTACTTTTTATTTTTTCCTCCAGATCTATTTTTTTATCCTACCTCTATTCATGATTAGTAATCACAAACCTTCTATCAACAGGATAAAAAAGTGAATTTTTCCCTCCGAAGAATTAGAATTAGGGAAAATAAAAAATTACTCTGGCCTTCTTACGTATTAATATAGACAATAAAAAAAAATATCGAAATCAAAATAAAAAGAAATAAATATAAAATAGAGAATAGAAGTTATTTCTATATCTATCGATAACCCCCATTTTTTTATTTTACTATGAATCCCCGTTTGTTGGATGGATCGAATTAGTTAGAGTCGCAAACTCCTAAAAAAATCTTTTATTTTCATAATAAACTCCTTATTAGATTAGAAAGATAGAAAGAAATAAGGATGGGATAATAATATGAAAATAAATTAATAAAGCGAATTATCATACATATTCGTGTAGAAAGATGAATAGGTACACTTATTTTATTTAGTTCTACATTCCTTGCACTTATTAATTTATTATTAACTACTTATAAATATTAATTTCTAAATATTAATAATAAATAATATTAAATAATATAATATATTTTTTTAAGTTTATGATATATACTTAGGATAGATATACTTATCATATCATAAGATATCTTTCTCTTTCTAATAGATAGAAATATTAAATCGAGGCACCCATTCTATGACAGATCTCAACTTACCCTCTATTTTTGTGCCTTTAGTGGGCCTAGTATTTCCGGCAATTGCAATGGCTTCTTTATCTCTTTATGTCCAAAAAAATAAGATTGTCTAGATCCGATGGGACCAAATCTCATCAATTTATTTCAACACTGGATCATAATACAGATATTTATTTAGTGTAATATGGTACGATATGTGACTCTTTACGAACACAAATGAAAGAGCTGTTATGCATGCGGATACATGATATCCGCATAAATGCATGTATATGCAGGTATAGCTGGTTAAATTAAAAACGGATCGGCGAATATTTTATTTAAATGGAAAGTCAATGTATCTAACAAATTACTTCTAACGGTTTACATCAGAATAGTGCTAGTTAATGAAAGTTACTTCGGGATCAAGAAAGTAAAATTCATTTTGGTTATTCTCTCAATTCCAATCGAATGCAACTGGATCTAGTAGAGTATGAATTGGCGATCAGAACATATATGGATAGAACCTATAATGGGGTCTCGAAAAACAAGTAATTTTTTCTGGGCCTGTATCCTTTTTTTAGGTTCACTAGGATTCTTAGTGGTTGGAACTTCCAGTTATCTTGGTAGGAATCTGATATCCGTATTTCCATCTCAGCAAATTATTTTTTTTCCACAAGGGATCGTGATGTCTTTCTATGGGATCGCAGGTCTATTCATTAGCTCCTATTTGTGGTGCACAATTTCATGGAATGTAGGTAGTGGTTATGACCGATTCGATAGAAAGGAAGGAATAGTGTGTATTTTTCGTTGGGGATTTCCTGGAATAAATCGTCGCATCTTCCTTCGCTTATTTATGAGAGATATCCAATCCATCAGAATGGAGGTTAAAGAGGGTCTTTATCCTCGTCGTGTCCTTTATATGGAAATTAGAGGCCAAGGAGCCATTCCCTTGACTCGTACTGATGAGTATTTTACTCCACGAGAAATTGAACAAAAAGCTGCCGAATTGGCCTATTTCTTGCGCGTACCAATTGAAGTATTTTGAAATGAACTGAAGAAAAAATTGAAAAAAAACTTGCTAATTTCCTTTTTAATACAACCGTCGACTCTATCTGATATTTCTCTGAAGTACGAGTTCTATAAAAAGGTATTGAACCCATGGATCTATTTCCTATTTTTGTCTAATAATTTAGATCTCGGATCTATAAGGAAAGGAATATAGAAATAGAATAAGGGTCCTTTTAGGATAAAAATGAAAAAAAAAGAAAGCCCGGGTCTCCCTCCCATATATTTCATCCAACATATTTTTGCCCTGGTGGGTCTCTCTCTCATTTAATAAATGTCTGGAACCTTGGGTTACTAATTGGTGGAATACCGGGAAATCCGAAACTTTTTTGAATGATATTCAAGAGAAAAATGTTCTAGAAAGATTCATAGAATTGGAAGAACTATTCCTCTTGGATGAAATGATAAAGGAGTACCCGGAGACGCATATACAAAAACTTCGTATAGGAATACACAAGGAAACGATACAATTGGTCAAAACACACAATGAATATCATCTCCATATCATTTTTGATTTCTCGACAAATATAATTTGTTTCGCTATTCTAAGTGGTTATTTTATTCTGGGTAATGAAGAACTTGTCATTCTTCATTCTTGGATTCAGGAATTCCTCTATAACTTAAGTGACACAATAAAAGCTTTTTTTATTCTTTTAGTTACTTATTTATGGATCGGATTTCATTCGACCCATGGTTGGGAACTCATGATTGGTTCGGTCTACAACGATTTTGGATTGGTTCATAACGATCAAATTATATCTAGTCTTGTTTCCACTTTTCCAGTTATTCTAGATACAATTGTGAAATATTGGATCTTCTATTATTTAAATCGTGTATCTCCTTCACTTGTAGTCATTTATCATTCAATGAATGAATGAAGAACTCATTTGATCTCCTGATATTAATCAAATCAGAATCTTTCTTCGTATATAAAGAAAACATTTTCAATCTTACTTAATTCTTTATACTTCTAGTTCTTCAAGGTATTCGTCCTATATTCCAGTACAATTATCCCAGTACAATGACAGACTCGTGTATAGGGAACTATACTAGCTACCTATCTAATTTATTGTAGAAATTCCGGGATCAATGATTGGACATGCAAAATAGAAATACTTTTTCTTGGGTAAAGGAACAGATGACTCAATCGATTTCTATATCGATCATGATATATGTAATAACTCGGGCATCTATTTCAAATGCATATCCCATTTTTGCGCAGCAGGGTTATGAAAACCCACGAGAAGCAACTGGACGAATTGTATGTGCCAATTGCCATTTAGCTAATAAGCCCGTGGATATTGAAGTTCCGCAAGCCGTGCTTCCTGATACTGTATTTGAAGCAGTTGTTCGAATCCCTTATGATATGCAACTGAAACAAGTTCTTGCTAATGGTAAAAAGGGGGCTTTGAATGTAGGGGCTGTTCTTATTTTACCCGAGGGATTCGAATTAGCCCCCCCCGATCGTATTTCTCCCGAGGTGAGAGAAAAGATGGGAAATCTGTCTTTTCAGAGTTATCGTCCCAATAAAAGAAATATTCTTGTGATAGGTCCTGTTCCCGGTCAGAAATATAGTGAAATCGCCTTTCCCATTCTTTCCCCCGACCCTGCTACGAGGAAAGACGTTCACTTCTTAAAATATCCCATATATGTAGGTGGGAACAGAGGAAGGGGTCAGATTTATCCTGATGGGAGCAAGAGTAACAATACAGTCTATAATGCTACATCAGCAGGTATAGTAAGCAAAATAGTACGTAAAGAAAAAGGAGGATATGAAATATCCATAGTTGATGTATCGGATGGACATCAAGTGATTGATATTATACCTCCAGGACCAGAACTTCTTGTTTCAGAGGGTGAATCCATCAAGCTTGATCAACCATTAACAAGCAATCCCAATGTAGGAGGGTTTGGTCAGGGAGATGCAGAAATAGTGCTTCAAGATCCATTACGTGTCCAAGGCCTTTTGTTCTTCTTGGCATCTGTTATTTTGGCACAAG
>NC_016740.1:167500-200000 GCF_009389715.1 Phoenix dactylifera
CGGGGGAAAGTCAAGTAAAGTACAACAACGTTGGGGTGGGACGCTAGTACTTAAACTAGGGTTGCTTTGGCGCGCTAATCTTACGTTTTTCAGCAGGCTGTTAGTTGTAGCGCGCTAGCGCGCCTTCCCTCCTTCTCTCACTTCGGAAAGATTTTTCAGTATTTTCTTATGATGACCTGGTCGAGAGAGTACGAAACATCGGTGTAAAAGATTGAGTGGGATCAGTGAGGTTGGTTATAGTAAGGCCTGGCCTAAAGTGCGCGGCTTACGAAAAGGTAAGCGGTTAGGTTGACTTTGCCCCCATTTTTGCCTTTTTCTGAATCGGAAGATCATCCAATTTTTTTTCTCCGCGGGATCTCTCTTTCCCAGCCACTAAGGTTCCGTTCGGTCCTCTTCCCCACCTTGAGGACCAAAGGTTGAAGAAGGGTTTTGACTAGTGCATTTTCTCACTGATTCCACTGGTTCTCGATTGCTGTACACAACCACATCCCGGTGAGGCTAGAGAAACTGGAGCTCCTAGGGAAGAAGCACTATGGAAAGAAGGGCGTCGAAAGGCACGCACCTCGAAGGCGGACTTGTACTTGTAGCGTCAGCATCATCCCGAAACTCATGATGTAGCAGCCATTTTTACAAGGCTACACCACCTGACCGGGGGGCTGTTGTTTGCTCACCACTGGGAGATGGAACCATATCCAATCAATGGGGCTTCTTTGTTCAATCTCTTGAGGTCGAAGAAAGGATTGACGGCCTGTTGATCAAGGAAAGCCAAAATTCAGTCTTGCTTCTCTAGCTTGGGTTGTCTTCCCGGATCCCTGCTTCTGGTTCTGGTTGTGGATCTGCTTCTCCAGTGACGGGCGAGAGAACACTGCGAACAGTGCACATCTCGTCTTATCCACTTCTTCATCTTCAGGAAAGACTCGCGTTAAAGCAGCTTGCTAAGAGTGGAAAGGAAGAGAGAGAAATCCCCCTTTTTTAGGGGTCTAGAGGAAGAAGAAGCAATTGCGCAACAAGCCCCGTGACCGGGATAGGGATAGGAAAGAGTGTGATTGGTTGGGGGTGTCGTTCTACGCTCTCGTCACCCTTATCCTGTCCTTGACCTATCTATTTTGCCTAGCGAGCGTACAGCGTACGTACGTACATAGGCTCATTCGCTGAGTTGTCAACGAAGAGTGAGAGTAGTGCAATGCCACCAGTCAACAATCAATCAGGTACTGCTGGCTGGGTCAAAAACCGTTCAATGCTTCTACTGTTCCCTGGTATCCACGTTGTGAACTCCGTAATAAGTCCTTATGAAGTATTTTTTTCCAGACAGGAGATCCCGAAAAGGTTGGTTCTGCTTTCTTTTGTTTTTTTTTGCATCCCAATCAGTATTTCTCTCCAAAGCCCGCTCTCCTCTGGTTTCAATCTCCATAACAGCTTGGCAGATAGTGCTTTGTTTGCCCATGTTTCGAATGGAAAGGCCGCTTTTTGTCACTTTATTTTTACCGATTAGCGAAAATGGGTTCTTTTCCCGCCCCCCGACCAAAAACACTTTTTGATCATTCTGCTCAGCCAAAGTCTTTGGAATAGACAGGATCGAGGCTCTATAGATTACCATGGCCGAAAGTTTGGATTTCATGAGGGACACTATGCCGGCCAAGGTCAGCCATTGATTTGCCCATCCATTCTTCCGGATCCAAAGTACAGAGCAATGGAAATTCAGGGCCTTTGATTTATTTTCTCTCAATATAGGAAAATTTCCAAGGTGCCGAGTCCCCAATCTGATAAGGTTCCTTGCAACTCTTCTTCGAATTGGCATCGGGGGGAAGTCTATTTGACATTTCTGCGGATTGTTACGTGCATAAGCGAGGCGCCAGAGGCTGTCGAGAATAGAGATATAGCTTCTTTGAAGCGCCTCCCTTTCCTGCTACTTGTGCTTGCTTACTGGACTGGCTTGGCGGGCTCCGGAAAGAAGATCTTCTTTTCTGAACTGCTTCGTTCTCGGCCTGGCTGGACTGCCTCCTCCATAACAGGTACTGGTGCCGCTACCTATGCTGCTGATACTAAGCTGGGATCTGCTTCTCGGTCGGAACTAGTGCTGCTCGACCTTACTTCTTTTTGCAATACAGAAAATCCATTCAAAGGCAAAAGGAAAGCTTACCTATAAATGCGGAATTCTCTCTTTAAGGCTAAGGCTTCACTTCAAGCAAGCAATTGTTCTCTTCCACCGACACAGGGATAAAGAAAGACTGGTTCCCCCTTTCGAACTAGAAAATCCTCTTTCCCCTATAACCCCCTTTCACTCAAATAATGAAGTTCCGAGAACAACCTCCTTTAGAGTCATCTTAGCTTGATGTGCCGGATGTTCCCTTACTTAGTAGGACGGGTCGGTCTATCTTCCAATGTTTAGGACCGACCAAACCAATGGATATGTTTGGGATAATGAGGAACTGAACCAGCAGAGATTAGAATAGAATGCCTGAGCTTATGTCTTTCGGGGCTTGGTCTGACTTCTTCGCCAGCTGGCTCGCATTCCAGTGTGGAAGTCGAATGAAAAGCAATTTCAATCTTTCTTATTAATTACCCCTCCGGGGGCCCCGGTTGAAGCACACATTGGAACATCAGTACCGGCATTATAACAAGTTTCACCAGCTAATCTCCAATCCCCATAATTGGCGAAGCAAGCAGAGTCACAGGCGAAGGTAGGCGAATCATGCTCTGAAGGTAAGACAAACCTGTCATGAAGCACAAGGAGAATTCGGTGGGCTTAAGGAGCTGCATTAATCTTTCTAGTGATGTGAAATGCGTTCTTTCTTATACCGGTCACAGTCGGTCTAGCCGCACCGGGACTTAACCAGAAGGGAGAATGACATCCGTCTAGCTGTAGCTAGGAATCCGGCTGAAACCACCAACATCTGAGTTGAGCAGAATCGCTTTCTTCCAATTAACCATTGTATGCCAAAGCAAAGGAGTTCCTCTTATGGGATCGAAAGTACTATAAAAATGGAGGAGGCCGGATGGAAGACTCAATTATGGGAACGAAAGGATCAAGCGAGAGGAATAGACACGTAAGAAATACGCCACGCCAGTAGGAAGACTGCAGCTTTGATAGACTGATCGATCGAATAGAGATAGCTTAGGTAAAATATGTTGGTAGGCCCTTGGTTGCAAAGAAGAAGAGCCCCTATGAAGAGAACTCACGCTTGACACCCCGTTCTTATGCCGTGTAAAGCGCATTTTCAGAAGAGTGATTGGCTTGCAGCCATAGTGTGCACCTAGAAGTGACTTCTTCATCTTGTCTTGAGTAAGAAGCTGGCCTTGGTTGAATAAGCAGCCGGCCCTATAGTAACGGGAATAGTAGAAAGGGAAAGAACCATTTCGAAAGCTGCGACTTGCCACTAAAAAGAAGCCAAAAGCAAAAGCTCTCCGGGCACACATGGGCAGATACTATTTAGTAGAACTTTAAGCGTACCTTGCGCTTCTTCCCGCTTTGGAACTTTTTTCTTTTAAGTCCAATCCTAGTGGCAATAGAAAACATTCATCGGGATTGACTGCCCTGCTTTCTTCTGCCTCCGTTTGTTCCTTCAGAGAAGACCGACTTCTGCTGCTGCCCGACCCCGTAGTTGAGCATGCCTTCCCGACTCGCTTGACTCACGGCACAAGAGGATGAATTGAAAGAAAGAGCTAAAGCTCCCATTGGAAAGCACTGCTGGAAGAACAGAGGCCGACTCAACAATAGGAATTTCTTAGCCCGCCAATCAACGTTATTGTTCATGCTTCTTTTTGAAGGAGAGAGAAGCCTGTAACTCCTAAGCCTTCTTAATGAAGCTGAAAGAAAAGTTGCAGGTTGAGCAGCACCAGTTCCGAACCCGAACAGTAGCAGTTCCAATAGGAAAAACAATCACAAGCAGCAGTCCTGATTACCATTCATATAGGACGGGACGGTTGACCTTCTTTCAGTCCTTCTTCAAAAGATTCGTTCGTGCAAGCAAGCCGCCTGATTGTGTTCGGTTAATGACTGCTTTCTTTCTTAGCATTTGTTTGAGCGAGAGACAAAATCCCCGACAAACATCTTTCCGGTCATAGCAAAGCATCAGTCAAAGATGTAAGGCAGAAAGATGATAGTTGAGTATAGCTTGCGTCCCTAACAGATGTAAGGCAGTTAGAAAAGATCTCCCTTTTGGCAGTTCAGCCACTAGTAAAAAATGCTATCTCGGTATCGGTAAGCTCTTTCCTGGCTGAGACGGAACAAATACCATACCATACCCAACAGCGAACCAAGAAGGGAATGAAAATGTGGGGCTAGCTTCACAATCGGCCACAGGAGAGAAGTCCTGAGGGGCATACCATCTCATTGGTTTCTGAGCTTTCTCATAAGAACAACTGAGAAATCCTTCACTGCCACAACTCTTGATGAGCCTGCTCTCGTCACCTAGCTAGTCTAAGCACATTCTGTGAAAGAGCTGTTCTATAGAAGCAATCAATACCAATTTCTGGAGATGCCCTACTCCTTCTCATCCTATCAGTCCATAGGGAGACTTCCCTTCCCCAAACCAGACCTAGACTTGATCCATAACCCTTGGGCTTTGATGAAACTGTCTGGCATGGTTCTTGATCCTGATCCTAGCTTTCACTCTTTGGGCTTCTAGTCTTGGATGCCGATAGGAGGTGAAGCTCTGACCAAGGATGTGTATCCAGTTCTTTTTTGTGAGCCTTATTCCTCTAGGCCAATCACAAGCAGAGGTACCAAAACTCTGAATACAGCCCCTTTTCTAGGAGACCTCCTCTGCCTGCTAGAATGAGCTGTATGAGTAGTATCATAACCTTATGGTTGTTCGTTCCTCTCCTCTGAGCCGCAAGCCAAGGTCCAGTCCCTGTTATCAACCAGTTCTTCTGGTTGTTCCCGGTAAATCATAGAATAGAAGAAGAATAGTGAAATCATAGAGGAAGGTATTCAATAAGGTATGAACATTCATTAGTGAATTCCACTCCCTTTCTTTTTTGAAGTCTTTGACATAGAAAATCGGCATTGGGTTTGTGTTTAGCTGTGGCTTTGATTCTCACAGGAATAGCTGGTCTGAGATTTTGATGTTCCTGCTCTTATGACTGCTTCAAAAACTTTGTACTTTATGTAGTTCTCCCAGGCCTCTGAGCTTTTGGGCTTTCGAGATAGGCACTTCGCTTCCTGGACTATTTGAGGTTTTAGGAAGACGCTTCTAGGCTGAGGCTTTCGAAACTAGGCTTTCCAGGCTACTAACGGAAAGCGCCATAGTGCTTCTTAACGTAGCGAGCCTACACAGGCGGGTGCTTTCGCTATCTATATAGGAATTCTACTTCCTGTTCGAGTCGTAAGAGGAGAAAAAACGTCGGTTTAACGGAAGCTGGTGTTAGGGTAGGGTTTAGAGTTTCCCTGTTTGAAAGACTAAGGATGTAGGGATAAAGAAGAGCCCTAGGGGAAGCAGGAGATTGAGCTAGACCAGACCTTGATACTCACCTTCGTCGGGAAGATATCGACTTTGATAACAGCTTGATCCAGATCTAGCGCTGACCTTTGACGGGTGATCTCCCCTTTCCAAAATAGAGGACTTGGGAGAGTTTGAACGACTGATTGATCGATAAAATCCGGGGCTGAGGACCTAACTTGTTGAGCAAAGCCCATCTTTTGAGACTACGTCTTTCATCTTCAACCAGACTCTTTCGAGTCGAAAACCCTTCATGAACCTTTCATTTTTCGCCTACTTGTGACGAAACCCCATATTTTTGTCTTAACTTCTTTCTGTCTTCCTTCGGGCTGGAGATAAAGCGGAGCTCAAAGCGAGGAGGGACTAAGGGCGAGTGACCACTTGCGGAATAATCACTTGAGAAAGCCATTAACGGGCCTAAAGAACCCAAATCTTGATCCGAGAGAGGAGAGATCAATCCTAAAAGCTGAACCACATTCACAGTAGGATTGATTAGTGTCGTGAAAGAGGGAAGAGAAAGAGCGAAAACTCACTGAAAGAGTTGCTCAAGTCCAGAAGAATATCAAGTATTTTAAGAGAAGAAGTTATTCATTATGGTTCCAGGCCGTGTTTGCGATCTATTCGGTCAGTGCTCTCGGTGCCAGCTAGTCTTCTATCGGGGCTCTTGCTTTCGGCTAGTGTTCTCTTGCTCTGGATAGTCTTATTAGGTCTAAACTCCTTGACTTTCAGGAAGTACTCCCTCGCTCGGTTTAATGAATGTAGGTAGAAAGAGCTTCGGGCTGGACCTGGCCCCCCAAAAAAACTGGGGAAGATCGACCAATCCTCGCATTATCATCGGCCTTTGCTCTTGCTGCTCTTCCTGACCTGACCTTTCCTGTACAAAAGAGGAAATCTCCTAAAGTCAAGCCAGAGAAATTTCGAATCCAGGCCACAGGGAGAGCAGTACAGTAAGTTCTTCTATGTGGGCGACTAAAGAAGGGCCGCAGCTCTCAAAGAAGCCTTGTACATAGTGTACATAGTAGGGGTGTCTCACTGTCGACGTTTTCGATTTCGGGCCAAAGACGAAAGAAATCAACGAGAAGAGTCTGCCTCTCAGTCTGTCTAAAATTCCTACGTGGATAGTAGGAAGAGAGGAATAAGATTAATGAAAAGGATGCATCGAGGTTCGAAGGAGTTGTCCTCCTGTATGCATAACAAGATCTCTCTTACCATGTCTCATCCATACGTGGTTTAAGTTGTTAACTCTATAGAAATAAAAGAAGCTATAGAGCCATAACATTTGCCTTCATTGCTTCGGTGTACGGTTGACATCGATAAGGGAATGCGTCCTTGGCTTGTACTTTTTAGTTGGGCCCAATGGTCTAACTTATGGTTGCCATGACCTTGATCCGAATAGGGGTCGAAATCCATAGTTGCACCAAGAACCGTAGCACCAATCCTACAATATGGTTGCAGCCAGAGGATGGGCCGAAGCACCAAGTAGGAGAGGTCAGAGTAGTGGTCGCCGACTGAAAGAGATTCGAGGTTGGGGCAGGATAGTCTACGTGACGAAGAAGTGAGGAAGAAAGAATCAAGAGAAATGGGTTTAGCACGGACTTATTAGGCCAAATATAGATGTTGAAGAAGATTAAGACGCAAAGCACAGGCAATGGGCCCGCACCAGAGAAGAAGAAAATGAAATGTCTAGAATCACAAATTCTGTATCCGAAATAGACGACTAAAGGGGCCCAGTACGCAGGGTCGAGATAAAAAGAACCTTCGACATCGGGCTGGCTCTTTGATCCTCGACAGACCAAAGCGAATAGACCGTCCTCCTCCCTTGGTACAGCTATAGCTGCCCTAACCCTTAGCCCTTTGCCTTGGCTGTTCGAAAGCCACACTAACAAGTGGAGGAGGGGGTTCAAAAGCAACTGTGACTCATGCAGTAGACAAAGTAATTTCGACTCAAAGATAAAGGAAATCCCATTGAGTAGTTCCATATTGGGGATATCGGAAAAATGAAAGAAAAAGGGCTTCTTTGAGCAGTTAGGTTAGGTGCGAAAGCCCAGTATGGGGGTTGTGTACAGTGGATGTTGGGGGGGTACCATCTCGGTTCAAGTGAATGCATCTGAGTTAGCAAGCAGGTCGGGTACAAGAGAAAAAGAATGTGATCTTCAGGTTCTGAGTGAGCTGGGCAGTCATTCTCCTACTCCTTTCTATGTCTCCTCCTCTTATGGAAAATGGGAAGTCGGACTTAGAATCTGCTTATTCAATCTCTTGTCCAGATTAATCTCTCACTCCACCAGGGCAGTTGGCTTTCGCGAAGCAAGAAGGAGTCAGTTCATCAATGCGCTACGCTAGTCATCACCATTGAGTGCTGGAGCAAGAATTCTATGAAAAGGGGAGTCAGAGTTTCAAAAAAGCCACTGAAATCGAGTACATTGAGAGATCTTCGGATTTTCGGTCTACAGGTCGCGCATCAGTCCCATATGTTCCCATCGATACAAGATTCGGAAATGATTTGTTGCAATCTTTGACTGTGGAAGGAGATCTGCACTAGGCTGAGATTGGTCCTCTGTTTTCAGCATCAAGGGATAAGAGAGCACCTGTTGGATATGCAAACAAGAGAATGGGCCATACGGGTGCTTTAGATTACCATAACGAAGATCTAAACTATGCCATCGAAAGAGAGCTTTCGTAGGTTACGTCATTCTAAAAATCAAGCGGGAATGTAGACTAAGTGATCCGTAGTTCCATAACCACATAGTGGAAAGAAGGTTCTTAGTGCTTTCCTTCGGTACGCAAAACCGGACCTTCGTCCAACAGTTAGTTCTAGCTATGGGGAATTTGAATGAAAAGTGGTGCACCCGGCCTTGAGCACTCCCGTTCGAAGCCAACAGGAGCTGAAAGATTTCATTGACAGTGTAGTGGTGATAGTCTCACCTTGGGCTATGCTTTCAACTGAACCAAAATAGGCATATCTGCGCTAAAAGTCCGTCAAGAAAACGAACTTGATTGAGCTATGTCAGCAGGGGATTGCTCTGATTCACTTTCTCTTACTCGTTCTATGGAAAGGGAATCCGGGTAGTCGTTTTCAAGCGTGACCATCAATCGGGTTAGAAAAGAAAAAGGTATTTCTTAAACTGGAAATGTGCTCTATGCTTCAACCACCATATTCTCCCTTTTTCAAATTGGAGTCAGCCTCTTACCCATTCCTTTGAGGTTGGTGGAAAGTGTGAGATCCGAATCACTTTCTTAGTCTGCTTATATTCTTCTTGTTCGGATGTGTCACCTACTTTACTTCATTGGGAGAGTTCTATCCCTCAACGGCGGCAAGCAAGGTCGGTTGATTGAATGATTCGAAAAATGAAAAGCAGTAGTACTTCACCTAGAGAGAGAAAGCCAATAAGACCGTGCTAAGTAAGAGACGGAAAGCACTCACTGTGATGAATAGTTACGTACAGACTACACAGAGGCAACTAATGGTCGTGTACCCAAGGTCAGATGATGACATCAGTGCTTCCAAGCATAGGTCAGAGAAGGAGATCAAATCAACACTGAGATGGCCTCCTCCTCGGTCCGCTTCTGAGGATCTCTAGTTGGCGGGGGCAGCTAACAAGGCCTACTTCTCAACCGGTTCACCAGAAGGGCTGCTTATGGGAGCAAGGTCACTAAGGTGACTAATCCATCATCAAAATAGTAAAAGGCAGGAAAAGACTACAATGCCACAAGCCATGTACAACAGAGAAAAGAAAGTGCATCTCACTACCAGTGCCGTCAAGATGGGGTACAAGCACCTCTGGAACAGCAAGTTCAACTTCTGGATGCTTAAACAACCACACCCTTTCCTGCGCCTCGCCTTCGTGGTAGGCCGTTCTCGGCTAATGCCATTTCGAGGGCTAAACGAGACGAGCCCCAGACGAGAATCGCAGCTAATCCTTAATGCTCATCAGAGCAGGGATCTTCTTCATGTGAGCGACAATACCGTACACCATCATATCCCTCCTAGAACGAGGAGGAGGAGGAGCATCTTTCTTCGGTTTAACAGACTTGGGGGAAAGTTCTTCGGCAGGCTCGGCGTGATCACGACTGGCTGACTTACCGAACGGACTACATACACCGACTAGCCACTGAACGGACGGACACTTTGATCTTGATCGTGCAATCTAAGTCGCAATGAAGGACTATCGTCAATGCGGCTGGAGCCGCTAAATCCCACAGCAAGTATTCTCAGTCGGCGAAGGCTAGATCCCATGGTTGGAGTTTTACCTCTTTGAAGAAAGAGCGGACGTCACTCGTCTGTATCACATCGAGAAACATCCTATATAAGTCAGAAAAGCAAAATAGAGAAAAAAGTGGAGTTTTCAAGTCAAGCGAGAAAGCAAGTGGATCAGAAAATTATCTCGTGCTGGTAGCGAGAAGGAAGTAGGCAGATTGAGAGATTCTTTCTTTCCAGGCTCCGAGGCAGATGAAGAAAACCTATCTCTTTCCGCTTAGGTGCCGTCAGAGAACTCGTTAGTCAGTAAAGCCCACGGCAGGTGCTGCTCTTAGTAAAGCAAGCATTAGTAGTATCGAGCTCGGTACTCGGTTGAGGGCTAGTCTTGTATTTCGACGGTCTTTTATTACTTTGATTTTTTGATTCAAAACTGAAATTCGAGTTTTTATTGATTTGGTAAGATAAGAATGGTCTTCCTTATTCTCATGCTGTTCCTCATCCCGCATTTCCGAAGGGGGATGTCCTTCACTGCTACAACACAAGCTATAACTCCTTGTTTACCACTCAACCGAGGAATCTTCTTATTTGGGTAGAGGAAGAGGAAAGCTATTAAGACGACTTTTAGCTACAAGCGTAATTAAGCCAACCAGATTGCGCAAACGCCTTAAAAACTATAGTAGCAGCTAACTAATAGAGATGCTGCCGGAAGAAGCAGCAAGAGGATGAAAAGCAAGGAGCGAAAGAGGGCCGAAAAGGATCCTTAATTCAAAATGAAGGCACACTCGCAGGGAAATGTGGTAGACCGCTAAGCAGACAAGAAGAAATCCTTTCCACATTAGCACTTGAGCTCAGAACATTTTTTGGAGAAAAAAGACTCACAAGGCATCTAAAAAAGAAAAGAAGTTTACCAGGTTATCTATGAAAAGGGCTTTCACTGGGCTTCTTCCTGAAGATATATTAGGCCTTAAGACGATCACAATCACAACCTATGGAGACAAATAAACGAGGGCAAACAGAGATATGAAAGTAGAGAGCTAACCGGAAAAGACCCATTGAAAGAAGGAATTCGCGCTTATCATAAACTCCCAGTCGTGAACTTCCTTTACAAAACCAAGAAAGTAAACGAGAGGAAGGGGAGTCTTCATTATACAGGATGGCGAATCGATAGACCTCTTCCCTATTGTCGACAGATAGGCTCGTACTTCTTTTCTTCTTCCTCTTGAAAGTTCTCTCTCTTCATTGATTGATTTCGTTTCCAATGAAAGAACTGAAAGATAAAGAGAAGGTTCCCTCGGGGAATCGAAGAAGGCACTGAAAGAGATAGTGAAACTGGGGCAAGAAGAACTGAAGGTTCAAAAGATTTAATGATTGCTGCTGGTAGCCGGTCTGCCGGTCGATAAGCAGCAGCCACATCCACCCTTCTCTTCTAAATTTCCTAGTTTTCTAAATCTCGAAGATAAGCAAGGTGTCTATCCGGGGATTCATTCCTATTCGAGAACCGCTTCACCGAAAACATGGGGCAAAAGCAGTCTTTGGCGGTCGAGGGGAACAGCCTTGGAATTGGTCATTTTTGAATGACCTTTCCAATCAAGAAGAATAGTTCGCCTTTCCCTGTCTTTGAACTGTTTTCGAATGCCTTGAATTCCCAGATGGGTGGAGGACTAGAGAAGTCGGATGCCCGAATAGAATATGAAAATCAAAAGAAATCTGTGTTGTTCGACTTTGAACCGAAACCGATTCAAGAGCCCTTTTATTTGATATGTTATTATTTTTTTTGCTCTTACTTTTAGCGATTCCATATCAACTAATGGAATAATAATAATAATTTCAATTAAAGGTTGAAGTAGTGCTTTTTTCTTAAATTAGATGATGTTGTTCTACCTATTTGTCTGCCGAGGAACGCAGTAGCTTTCTGGTTGAGTTGAGCGTATGTCTTTGACAAGATATTTATCCTCTGGTCTTATTCCCGAACCATCGGGTTGGTTGTCCCGCGCAGATATCTGTTGGGATCTTTTGCAAACATCGTCATCTCATAGAGAGGCTTTCCTCAATTCCCTTCCCTTCAAAGTAGGCGATAGGCGATAGATGGCATTGGCTTAAATGTGATATCAGTTAGAAGGCACTTGCTTAGCAGCTTTAGAAAATGAGAGGCAAAAATTGATCAATCTTTCTCGCCAGTTTGGGACTCTCCATGCGTATGGTGCGCTCGTCAAAATAGGGAAAGGTCTTTTTTTAATTACCCAATGCGATTGCACCATTTTCGGGACCTCTGATGTTGGAAAGGACTATATGTACAGCATCACCTTCAGGTATTGAAAAGGTCGCTCTTGATGCAAGATTCCTCCACCGATGGATGAAGTCAACAGTACTTTCTTTGATCCCCGTAAATGCCTCTGAGAAAGGTTAATCAACTCGATCAAGCACGGCGGACGATCTGCTTGGTGCAACTACTTTATGATGAATAAGTCCACCACATCCTCAAACGTTCGGATTGCATGAATGGGGAGAGATAAGAACCATCGTGCGGCGCCTCCGACTTCTGAAAAAGGTAGATCAACATCCCCTCCTACCTCCTCTACGTTCTTGACAGCCCATCTTTGTCTCAGTAGAGTCTTTCAGTGGCATGTTTCGGTCCTCTTTCCCATTACTTAGAAAAAGTGAGCCACCGGTTCAGGTACAAGATACTATCATTATCGCCTGGACAATTAGACATCCAACCCGTAATCGCAACGACCCAATTGCAAGAGCGGAGCTCTACCAACTGAGCTATATCCCCCCGAGCCAAGTGAAGCATGCATGAAGGAGTCAGATGCTTCTTCTATTCTTTTACTTAGCGCAGCTGGGCCATCCTGGACGTCGAACCAGAGACCTCGCCCGTGAAGTAAATCATCGCACCTACGGTCCAACCAATTGGGAGAGAATCAATAGATTCCTTTTCGGGAGCGATTCATCCTTCCCGAACGCAGCATACAACTCTCCGTTGTACTGCGCTCTCCAAGTGTGCTTGTTCCCCTCCGTCTTCCTTACCATGGCAAGTCTTTGTGAAAGAACTCCGATGAGAAGAAAAAAGAAGGCGTTAAGAGAACCCTCCTGGCCCAACCCTAGACACTCTAAGATCTTTTTTCAAATCCAACCTGCTCCCATTTCGAGTCAAGAGATAGATAAATAAACACATCCCATTGCACTGATCGGGGTCGTTCGTAGTGACTGAGGGGGTCGAAGACCAAGAAGTGAGTTATTTATCAGCCAAGCATTCTTCTTATGGCTAGATCCAATCTCCTGGTCCCTGCGGAAAGGAAAAATAATTTCAACTTCTTCTTTTCGGAAAGGGAGGATTAGGAAAATCCTATTGATTGCTGCTTTATCCAGACCTCCGGGAAAAGCATGAAAAAAAAAGCCTAAAAACTCAAGCAGGGAGAACTAAGCTAAGAAATAAAGCATTGAAAGACGTTCACCGAGTCCTTCTATCAAGGGAAGAACTCGGCTTACTTACCAGGAATGCACCCTAAGGGAAAGTTCCTGAGTTAGTCAAAAAAAATCAATGAAAGTACAATCAAATAAAACAAGAGCACTACACGCTCCCTACGCGCTCCCATACAGCGAAAAGAAAGCGCATTCCACACAACTTCCGAAAACTATGTGTTCAGTGCGCCACACATACGCGATGAATCATTTGTGATTTATTGCTTTAGTAATCACTATTCGTTCGTTTCGAATGGACTCATTGCAGTAAATTCTGAGGATCGTATCTGCATCTTACACCACTTCCACTTCTGTTTTCCTTCCTAAATGAGAGGAGGCTTGCTTCTGGCTTTAGAATAACACCTTTCAAACCGAATGAATGAACCAGCGAAGAGTTAGGATCGACGGGCTGGTCGAGCTAGCTCTAATCGAACTGTGACATCACGTAAAGTAAGTGTCACGCGAATATAGAGAAAAAGATTCAAAAAGAGCGCCGTGCTAGAGTGCAGGCGCTTCAGCAACGGGAAAGACGTAGCTTTTGAATCAACGAAGCACAAAGCTTATTTATGGTAAGGCGGCGGAGAAGTTTCATTTCATATTTCATAAGAGAAGCAAGGTCCACAGAAGGTTAGGAAGGAGTATGCCCGGTTCACCAGGTTCTACCACTGCAGGGCCCAATCATAGTCAAAATCTGAGTTTGATCCTGGCTCAGAAGGAACGCTAGCTATATGCTTAACACATGCAAGTCGGCATTCGGGTTCCTTCTCCTCTGGCATACGGGGAAGGCGCGGGACTCCACTTCCCGAGACTAAGCATAGAGTAAGCTGCCTGCAGAGCAGAACGTCGAGATTCTCGAGTATGCCCTGGCAGTAGAGCTCGCTGAATTCGAAAAAGAAAAAGGATACTTCGAACCATGTTACGAAGACAGGACGGATGTGATCTGAGTTCCTATGGCGAGAAATTTGGCCTCCTCGTGGTTAAGAAATATCAAGAATTCTTTCCTTAGTACAGTACCCAACATATGGGATCGCCTCTGTCGAGCAGATCAGACCTACAGCAGCTGAAGCCTCCTGGGATATCTGTTTCCCGTTAATCAAGAAGGGAATGAAATTTGCAAGGATGGGGAAAGATCTATCAGAGGTGGAGAGAAAGAGAAATTGGCTTACTGGGCGATCTAAAACATCTTCGAGCTTTCATCAATACATCTTCACTTCTCAAAGGGAAACATGCGTCACTCAAAGAGAGGCTCGAGAAAGTTAATGCAGACATCGTAGCCGTAGCCTCCTTTGACAAAGTGAGTAAGAAGATAAAGTTCGATCATCTCTAGTAAGCCAGCCCCCGGTGGGAATAAGAAAGCCATTTTTTCGTGGGGATAGGAAGTTCTAGCTTCCTCCCTGGGCGGGAGTGAGAAAGATGCTGCTATCTTAGCAACTGGATCTGAGACTGCTGCAACAACTGATGTAGTTTCTACTTCCGTGACTCTCTATGCCACTGCCACTATCTCTGTCCCTACCGCTGCAACCTTCGCTCCAGTTATTGGAGTCAGTGCTGCTTCCATTGCTTTAGCAATATATGAAACAGGTACCAGAACCTCTCGATTTCTAAAAGTGCCGGCTCGTTCTTCTAATGGATCGAAAGGTCAAACCAGGCTCCTTTTACGTACCTTTATTTATACCTATAACGGGACACCACTATTGGAGAGAAGCTCTAACCACCACTGGATATAGAACCGTTGCTGGTGGAACCGGAACAGCCCGAAGATTCGATCATTTTTTGTATATAAATTATAGGGCCTGCCCGTAGATGTCTATCCCGTGGTGGCTATAGATTGTATATTCACTTTATTTGGATCTGAAATGAGTTCTGCGACTATAGGATGGATCTAAACCTGGAACTGGAAACCCTCCGAGGTGTGTAAGTGCTTAGGCAACGAAAAAGAAATTGGAAGAAGGCACAGCTAGTGAACCAATGACAAAGACTTTCTTTTCTCCCCATCTCTCTCTGATACTGAGGGCTCTTGATCTGGCTCATATGTAGGGAATGAAAATATGTGTCAAATATGCGCTGTAGCTAGGACCTTTGCGTTTCAAGGGGAGGGGAGCTCCCATCTATCTTAAGTCTCAAGGGCGTATGCCTTTTTGGGAACTCCACGACGGTTGGGAATAGCGTTAGGCCCAGCAGCAGCGGTTCTTATTCCTCCGGACAGGCAACGTTAGGCAGCTAGTCCCAAGCAACTAAGTGTAAAGAGGACGAAGGAGAGGATGGTCGTTTTTTCGAGCAGTAGACCTGCCCTAAGGATAGGACTCTTTAGGAAGAGGGCTGCTACTGGCGATCACTCAACCAAATTTGCAAGCAGCCCAAAAGATTTTTAGCACTCGGGCAGGCGCTCAGAAGTCTTTATTGTTTGGCTATCTTTTCGGGAAGGATGATGAGAAATACGTATATCATTTTTTATAGACTCGGCCGGTTGACTCGAATGAAAAAAGAAATAGGAGGGTTAACTAGACAAAGACGAATAAACGCACCAAAATCTCGCTCATGGCGGGGATGATTCACATCCAAAAACGCTGGAATGACGAGACTTCTTCCCCAGCGCTTAAATGCAGCAATAATGGAACGCATCGGCCGGGCACAGCTACGCATGGAAGACGGTCAACTTTACTGAACTGAACAAAGTGGTTGTTTTCCTACAGGGGTTTGAAATGCACCCCAAAATAGTCAGGCGTGGGGAATATGATATCCACCCCGACTGTTTTAGGGAAGAGACGACTGTATTGATGATATCATCTCTTCTATCTCCCCTTCTTTAATGGCAGAGGGCGAACCCTCTTCGTGCAACTCTTCCCGGGAAGTGAATTGGCTTCTTCTCCTTTTTCAGAAGGACTGAGTGAGTGGTCCTTCCTCTTCAAGCTGTAACCACCACTTGTCCTCCAGATCGATTTCCATCTCCTCGCTAAAAAGAACCTGGCATCCGCAGGGATGCGGCCTTGGTGAATGATTGGTCCAACGGCGGCTCCGGCGGTCTTGGAACATAACATAGAGATCTGCCCAGTTGATCTTCGGCTTAAAAAGATCAAATTCTTTTTCATTCTTGGGGGCGCCCCATCTTCTAAAATCTTCTCTCAGAGTTGTTGTCACCGATGGCTCTTTCATCAGGTCAGCAGAGGAGCATTGCATGCTTGCTTGCGGTACCGTTGTCCCATCCTTTCTTCTTCTTCGTCATACAACGGAAAACACTTCGTCCAGTGCTCAGGCTTCTTCTTCGAGGTTTGGTCCTACTTCTTCTTTTTTTTTCTTACGAAAAAGGGAGGGGAGCCTTAACCCGAATTCTAAACCGGCGTGGCACTGCCTTCTGATCAATAGAACAGGAAGAGGATAAAATAAAGACCACCAAAAGTCACGACCACCAAGATACGCATAGTGATTCGATCTTTTGAAAACCCATTTTTTGAAAAAAACCATTTTTGGGGGCTTACGCGTTACACACGGAAGATTGGATTGCCTGAATCACGAGTCTTATATACAGTGTTACGATCACCTCATATTGATAAAAAGTCCAGAGAACAATTTGAAATGGAAATCAAGAAAAAATTTTTGGTCATAAAAACGGAAACGCATGAATTGCGCAAGAAGTTCTTTCGGTTAAAACGCCGTGCGACTCGGAGGACATAAGACTTTTTGGTCAGGCCCAAAATCTTGCCGACTGGATGCTCCTACCCCACCATGCCTAGCCCTTTACCTTAAGAAGAGGAGAGGAGGTATGAAGCGTGGGAAACTATGCTATAAGTGTATGATACAACATGTTACCTTAAGGAGTGGCGGCAAAACTCTTAATTGATCAACGCGAGTGAACTGTGCTTAGACGCTTCGTAAAACCGCACCGCATCTACGAGAGGAGCTGATGGATGAGTGGGCTTCCCCTTTCGATTCACGGAATGTGATCTGGGACACGATGGGAGTTAGCGTGCCTCGGTAGGCAAGAGATCACCGGAGTATAGCACAAGATCGCCTTTTCTTGCTGCCATGGGGTCAACCTGTGAACAAAGTAAACCCAATGGGATGGGAACCAAAAAACGGGAGGGTACCGCATTGGGCAGAAGACGATCCAAAAAGCGAAGGCTCACCCTTCAAAGTGCCGGGTGAGATAGGCGACAGGTAGCTTGCTTCCAAGCCGGCCCGGCCGCGAGGAATCAAGAGATCTTTGCCGGTGCTGACTTGGATCTCGGGTGACGGAATAAGGCGGCCAGAAGCGACGAGCAGTCGCGGTCGAAGCTTGGCTCTAGCCGATAGGCTAGCAGTAAGCTTGGCTACAGCGAAGCGCTTACCAAGCGCGAAGGAAAGGGCCTTCGCCACTTGAGCCGTATGCGGGGGAACTCGCACGTGCGGTTCTTAGGGAGGGAGAACGTCGGTTGAGCCATTCCATCCCAATAGCGTATATTTGGAGCTCAATATGAAATCCGTCTTTCTTGCAAGACCCGTTCGGATAAGGGCAAACTCCAGAGATTGCTTCGAAGTAAGATCCTTGCGTTGACCCTTTCCTCAACCAGAACCACATTCTATATTGATTGTCTCATTATTTTAGTTATATATTTTTCATAAATGTCTTTTCTTACGCGCAGTGTCTGACTGTTCCCTGCTGTTGTGGCTTTCTCATTCTTGTACTAGACCAACCTCTCGATATGCCCGAGAAAAAAGGAAGGTGGGAAATCGACCATTTCCCCGGGTGTCTTAGAACCCTCTCTAGGGCACCTCCGCATTGCCATGCTGCTGGGACGTACAAGTGCGATTTTTGACCGATTTTATAGTATTATAGAATGAGTTCTTTTTGGTATTTCAAGTCTTTCTTTTATTTGTCTTATCCTGACTTCTTTAAAAAAAGTCAGTGATTAGGGAATAAGTATAAGTAGTTCATTACGGACATCCCCCTCCCCCTCAATGTCCGGGATTCCTGTGCATGCTCCCGAGGCAGGAGGGGCAATCAATAGGTCTGGGTCGTTCCCAAACCTCTAAGGGTGCATTGGCCCCCCAATCCATTTACCGACATAGCAACGGTCGAGTGCTTGGAAGGGAGATCTCAGAAAAACCACGCCCGGTAAGGTCGGTTCAACTCCGCATAGATGTATCGTATCGACTCCTCCACCCGACGTCAATCTCTCGGGAATAGGGAGTTGTTACAGGTTTTTGGGGTTTCAGCCCCTATCACGTAAGGCCCAGCTCCTGGACTGGCCCGCAAAGGGAAGGGCTTTGAATGCCGATTCCCACATACATACACCTCGATTTTTATACAGCTGGTCGGTCGTTACTATTATATATCCGGGGCGCGAGGAAATATCGGAAAAGCGGCTGGTCGTCTAACTTCACCAGTAGTATCCCGGTTCTCGTCCCCGTCCACTATTCGATCGAGCATGCATTTAAGCCTATTCCCCGCAGCCCTATTGCAGGAAAGGCTCGATGACTAATCGCTTCATTCTTTAGCCAAGCCCCAGCAATTCCGGGTCGACCTAACGTTGATACGTGGATGAGAGCAGGACGACCAACTATATCGTTTTAGAAGTAGCGCTTGACTAGCCTGACTAGGGCTCAGACCCTACCCTATTCTTCAACTTCGAGGTGGCGCTCCGCCCTATCCATGCAAAGCTCGGCAACAACCCTATTTCTCTTTCATTGCCTAGCTAACCAATTCCGCTTTTCTGTCCCATTGACAATCGTCCACAGGTCCAGTTGCTCAAGCAAGAATTCCATCCTTGACTTCCATTGTACATGGCACCATTCAACCTGTCCCCAACACTGAGTGTGGTCACTGACGTCATTGGTACGACGGATGTAGTCGCAGAGTAGACGGCTGACTTGCCTAAAAAAGAAAAAATGGTTTTTGTGATTCTCATTTTTTTATAGATTCGGGTTTTAGCGGTTTCACCCATGGAATTAAAGAAAACTGCTCTGCTATCCAGTCAGAGGCCATCAGCCATCCCGGCGTACTTTTTTTACGAGGAGCAATCCGGAGGGCTACACGAGGACTAGGCAATCAAGCTTTTCCAAACACAATAGTCTCCTCAGTTTGGTATTGCAAAGATTCCATCCTCGGTGTGACCATAAATAAATAAAAAAAGAAAAATGAAAATAAATAAATAAGGAAGTACGTCGATTCTGTTTGAAACAAAGACAGCAGGCAGGCAGACACGTCAATGCAGGCACTCGTGATTCCGGGGAAGGGAAGAAGCCACCCGGATGCATGCTCCTTACCTGTATAGGCTTAGGGCTACCTTGCCTCCCGACTAGGAAGGAGAACAAGGTGTGGGGAGACACGAGTCAGCTGACAAGCAATCAGATCATCCCCCTTCTCCTGGACCGGAAAAGATGGGGTTACTTTACCCGGTTAAACTACTGAAGATGTAAACTGAAAAGACGGGGCTGATTGGCCCGAAGATTGGAATGACCCTAAATGAGCTCCTTGGCTCAGGGAAGATGAAGTAGGCTGAAAAAAGAGTTTTGACACAAAGGTGGGGCTCCTTGGCCCTTCCTGGATGAATTCCTTGGCTCGGAGTCGAAGCAAACTGAACGTCGAGAGGTGGGGGCTATAAAGATCCCAATGATTGAAGCGATCCTAAGTGAGTAGACTGGAAAGATGGTTGCTGAAGTGGGGCTCCTTGGCCCGGAGTTGAAGTAGATTGAAATTGAGCCACTTGGCTCGGGGATGCTTGTTGAAGGGGGGCTCCTCGACCCGAAGATGTAGCAGACTGGAATTGAGTCATTTGACTCGGAGATGTTTGATGAAACGGGGCTCCTTGGCCCAAAGAGATGATCGAAGGAGAGTGAGCCGCTGGGCTCGATGACGCGGCAACAGTCAGTTGAGGAACGATACCCGAGGATGGGATGGGGTTAGAGCTAGCTTCCCGGTCTAATGGTTGGGAAGAAGAAGTTTTTCCTACATGGATGACAAGGGGAGGTCCAGTCCACGGGTGAACAGATTGAGAGGATCCCCCTTGGGAATTGAAGTAGTTGACAGATGAGGATTCTTCATCTCTAACCGCGGATTTTGAGAAGTCCATTCTAGAGCAAATGGGCTTATTGCTTACTCCCGGTTGAAAGAACAACCTCCTTTCAATGAACACATCTGGTTGGGAGAAGGAAGTTCCTAAGACAATAGAGGGGTCGCGCCTAATCGTCTTAGCTGGGTTAACCGGGGTTTCCTCAAGTCCCAAGATCGTGTTTACCTGATTACTACCTCCTCCTGAGCCCTTTGCTTCGTGATTAGGAAGCGGATTTGTGAAAATCCCCATAGACGGGTTTTGAGGAGGAGGAGCTTGGGCCTGAGCATTCTGATCAAAGTGAAGTTGTCCAGCCTTGACCATGGATTCGATGACATCTTGAAGATTCCAACATGAGTTGGTCTCATGGCCATATGCTCGATGATAGGAGCAGAACGTCGGACATATTCACTTTGGTTAGATCCTGAGGCCTTTGCTCAGGTAAAGTGATCTTGCCTCCGGCTAAGAGTCAATCAAGGATTACTTCACAAGGAACAGGGAAGACTTTGTTTTCTCGAAGAGGCTTACGGGCATTTGCAGCACCGTAGGCGAAGGGAATTTGAGCATCGAAGTTTCTTCTTTGCCCTTGCCCCTGGTTTTGGAAAGCTTGGTTACCTTGAGGCAGGGTGTATTGAGGAAACAGGTTGGGAGGCTGAACTGGCAGCACTTGGGCAGGTTGGACAGGTGGAGGTAGAGCTGGTTGACTAGGAAGGGTTGCTATAGGATTAGGAGGAAGTGGAAGAGGTTGTTGGAGAGGAACTGAGATTTGCAAGGGTACCTGGTTCTGGTTTGGGGAACGCTGGTAATTCCCTCTCCTTCCATTTCCCTGGGAAATAGTGTTGATTTGGTTGACACCACTAGACTTGATGTCAGCCGTCTTCTTCTTTTGAGCACCTCCACTTTGGGAGGAGGGGGAAGAACCATAACTCTTAGGAAACATAGAACCAAATAATCCTTTCTTTAGATTCCTCTCGAGTTGAGAGGCTCTTTCATAAAGATCAGGATAGGTACTGTGACTGGGCGGATAAGAGATCGAAGTGGATCTCTAAGATTTTTGACCAGCATCTGGACAGCTTGAGATTCGGGTAGAGGGATCTCGGTTTTGATTAGAACCTCCCTAAATCTACTGAAAAAGGCTTGAAAGTCCTCTTCAGGGCGTTGAGCTGTGTCCTGAAGATCGGCGATGGTTGGCTTCTTGCCAGTGAGATAGGAGTACTGGTTGAGAAAGTTAGTGGCGAGATCCTCGAAGGATGTGATGCTACCAACCGGGAGACTCCCGAACCACCTTGCGGCATCTCCTTCAAAACTCTTCTGGAAGAGAAAAATAAGGTTGTCCTTATTATCTCTCACCGGGAGAGTGTCGGAAATGAAAAGTCGCAAGTGATGGTGTGGGTCACCTTTCCCATCAAACTTCGCAAACTTAGGTATCTTGTACCAGGGTGGTAGACTTACATTTGGACAATGGCACATAGCTGCCAGAGAACATTTTTGAGTTGTAGCCGCTTGGGTGAACTCTAAGACCTGTCGCTCGAAATCTTCCCGGGAATTTCAGATCCAAGGATGAGATGCATTCCCGGTTGGATGAGGAGGGGGGTTAGGGTTAACCCCAAAGGAGACTCTTTGGTCCAAGGGTTGGTCATAGGGTCCTACATTGGGTTGTGAAGGGTAGCCTGAGTTAGGCTGGATAGATAGACCAGGAACATGGGAAGAAGGCTGAAGATTTGCTAGACTAGGATAACCCTGATTGGGTTGAGAAAAAGAATCGATCGGGTATAGAGGAGGCTCTTGTTGCCGATAACCCAAGTTGGGTTGTGCCTGTTGACCCGGGCAGGGGGCGGAAGAGTCAAGTGTCAATTGAGACAGCTGGACATGGTTTGACCGACCGGTCATGGGTGGAACATGGCCTGCTTGACCCGATGTCGATGGCATCTGGTCTTGGCCGGATTGGATTTCTTTATGACTGACATGGTCGGATCTTGTCTCCCCACAATCTCTTTCTGGTTGAGGAACCCACGTTTTCCGGTCTTAGCTTGACCGATTCACTCAACTGATACCACTAGCCTTGCATTGTGTGGACTTCCCTTCCCCAATCCAGAACTAGTCGACCTTTCATCACAAATTGAAGCAGAGGCAGTTGAAGATCCAATTGCAGATCCCCTTTGTGGAAGCGGAACCAACTCCACGGATAGCATATCCCTTTCTTTGTTTCAGTCGGGTACAAAGATTACAGAGGAAAAGAAAAGTGGCTTCGTCAGTCAATTGAGCTTCCGCCGGGCTCGCCCTTTTTTTTTCAGGTGAGGGAGCGGAAGCTGAGCTCGTCCTGTTCAGAGGTAGGAAGCGGGGATGGGACAGTTTCCTTTAGTTGTTTGTTGTTCTGCTCAAAGGCGAAATCAGACCTTCGTCAACCACTCATCTAATAGAGTCAGCATGGGTCTCGGTTTTCCCGGGGACAGCTTTCTGGTACGGCTATTGGCCTCTCTTCGTTGAACGGTGATTCAAAGACATAGAGTCTCTCCTTCAACAGCAAGGCATTCACAAGGGTATCCATAAAAAAAAGGTAGGGAAACCAGCTAGCGCAAAGGAAGGGAGACGGGGTCAGATGCAATCATGAAGGGATCGGCCAGTTCAAAGAGAACAGAACGGTCAACTCATCAAGCAAGCGCCGCTATAGGGTGGAAAAGAGGAGGGATAACAAGTCCAGAAAGGAAAGGATAAGCCAAGCAAGAAGGCAAAGAGTGGTGCTGGGTTGATAAGCCCTTATTAGATTAGGCGCCCCTCGCTCCTTCATGAATAAGGTTCATCCGAGCAAGATGAACTTTCTAGGGCTCTGTGGGCATAGCTTGATGGTCACGTAGTTACGGATGGCGGTTTTTATATAGTAGCCGGTCACAGGCGTAGAGACCTCGTTCCATCGGTTTATCCGGAAAAGCCCTCATCTCTTAAGGAAAAGGCGATTCCACGAGGTCGAATAGGCAAAGCGTTATCCCCATTTTTGAATTCGAATATGCAGTTGATTAAATTAAGAAGAATATTATTATATAAAAAAACTGAATTAGAGGTAGAAGCTGCAGCCGGAGCGACAGAAGATACAGCCAAAGAACCGGAAGAATAGGAATAGACTGATCAGGTCTACGCCGCGCCGGAAACAATGGAAAGAATCTGCAACTCGATCGGGAACTGCACCTCGCACGGCGCCCGCGGAGACGGCAGCAACGAGCTCAGGAAACTGAACAGCGAGGAAAGGGAAGGGAAGGACGGAGGCGGGAAAGGACACGCAATAGAAAAATACCAAATGAAGAAACCTTGGCTAGACGAAGAAAACACAGAAGATAAAAAGCTAGGCGGCGGACTCCCGCCAAATAGCTCGCCCTTGTTTTCAGCATGTTACCTCGCAGTGGATCGAAGCTGCCAGTGGACTTCTTGGCATTGCGCAAACAAAACTGCCAACCGATAACGGCGCTGACACGCGCGCTTTCAAATTCTGGCCTCGTCAAGCTTGAGCCAACACCTGGCGCGAAGTCACCTAAGCGACCCGACACCTATTGATCGAAAAGGAGTTTCACCTTTGTACCCAAGAAAGGCAGAAAGCGTCCGATCTCTTTCTTTCCAACAACTACTGTACTATATTATACAACAATTGTTGCCTCGCTTCATGCGGAAAAACCAGAATGAACATCTGTCTTATCAGACCGCTTGAGATCCGTTAGGGCGCCACCCCCCGTCACTTGCAGTGGTTAGCTGCACGAGCGGAATTGAGTCTATTCCATGCTTACAGGCGAATAAGCACCTTCGGGGAGTCGATTAAGCCTCCCTAGGCTTTGGGCGGTCCATTCCCTCGACTTTACTACTTACGCTTCTCCTCAACCGGTGCGGCCAATCGTCCTCTTCCTTCTTCCATCGCTTCTATCATCCGACATCGATCTCGGCTCGGCCTCCTTGACAAAGCAATGTGAACAACGTGCTGAGATAGGTCTAGAGGTGTCTCATCCCCCAAATGACAAGCAATCCTTAGTGTCAGAAGCAAAGAGTCAACGAAGAGCACTTCTAAGTATCCCCGCGGCCCGCCGTACAGCTAACCCTGCTCGTCGGGATCTTTTTTTTTTCCTATATTTACATGCTGCTCTGACCTCACCTCATTGCGCTCGGGGTAGGGCATTCGATTACTCATTCGCTTTGTTACGAAAGACGTAGAGAGATGCGAGATGCGCAGCCTTTGATCCAATCCAGCTTCGAGGGCCTTACCATCCCGGTAAAGGAATGACAGATCCAGTTCATCCTCATAGCATAGGAAGGAATTCTTCGTCTCCCCATGAGTACTCCCTTTCCGCAAACCCTAAAGCTACTCTTACTAGAGCGCGGTTCCTTTGGCAACTAACACTCGCTACAAAGATGTAAACTCACGAGCATTGATCGTAACGTGAATCGACGGATTGGAAAACTTAAAGCTCGGGACATGAAGCAGCCAATCATTCTGATCCATGGATTTGCTTACATTGAACGGGTAATCACTTCGCCCAACGGATGTCTTTCAGTTGGTGAATAGGCATCGACCAGTTCATCAATCCGAAGATCGCAAGTCAGTGCAATCGGGGCTTATAGTCCGGCGATTCGTCTTTGCAGAGCTGGCCAACCAGGAATCAAGAGGTCATAATCCATTGTCGCATAGAAGGAGATGTGCCCAAATAGCAGTCTGTCTCTACATCGTAGACGGGTTGGGAAGACGGTTAGGAGAATTGAAATCCTCCATACGATTGCCCTCCGCCCGCAGTACAGTTTATTCTTTCCATACGAGAAGGGGCGGTCCATTGAAGAAATTGGTAGGAACTGGGGAACTAACTAAACGAGGTGGCACTATCGAATTGGAAAACGCAAGGGCTAGACCGCCCGAAACCCTCCGTTCGAATCATCCTCGATTAGTCCTAAGGAGTAACGTTAAACTATAAGTCAACCCGAAGTGGGCGCAACCAATCCGAAGGTCGAGGCTGCCGTGAAGCCGGTCGTTTGGGGCAATCTTTCTATGAGATAAGCCGGGCGCGGGTCGAGGGAGCGGGCCCAGAAAAAGCATCCGAAAGCAAGCCGTGCAATCCGGGCTTAGGTCTGGTGCACGGTGTTATCAGAAAGCCCCCCCTGCCGGGTCATCTTGCATGAAGGCTACCATGTAATGACCTCTTTCTGAAGTTTGCCAGTTTCGGTCGAGGAAGCACCCCTTTAGTGTTTGCTTTGTCCAAAGCAGAGGCTACGTTTCAGTTGATCGCCGGCAGAGGTCAATCTAGAGGCAGCAATCCCTTGTCACAAACAAAGAAGGGAATATCTCTGTGCTCCGGGCGGTTTGAGGTCAACAGGCTGGTCTAGCGCGCAAGGGGCGACTGCCCGAAGTTCAACGTTCGTTAGGGATGAGCTGCTCGGATTGAGGATAACCTCAACCCACTAGTCTGACTGTCCGAAAATCACTTTCGTTAGGATAGAGGGCCTGCCTCAACCCAGTTTAGGGGCTAGTTGGCAACCTGCACCCTTAGCCATCAGTCGTACAGTATATTCATTATATGTGAAAAAAGGTCGGCGCACCGCACTGGGGCAAGCGAGTCCCGGGTGGGAGACACTAACCAAAGAGCAACCAGTCATAGGTGCACGCCGAGCTAACATTCCCTTTGAAAGGAAATGCGAGCGATGCCTCGTTGCGCTTGAGGTAGGGCACGCTGATATTCTAACTAGGAAAAAAGTCGCGATGCGAGACACGTAACAACTAGATCCAATCCAAATAAGGGGCCCAACCATCCCGGTTAAGGAATGACAGGTCTACGTTCTGGTCCACCCGCACGTGACGGAATTGTGCATAGTCCGTATGTCATCCCGCTTCCAAACCCCGATCTTACTCTGTCTGGGGAGCTTCCCTTAACTTTACTACTCGGCGCAAGGATGAAACTCCGGGGCATTGATTCGTAACGCGAATCGCCGGATGTGATTCGATAGATGAATAGGCATTGATCAGGCCATCACTCTGGTCGACGAAAGCAATTCTGTGCAACGAGGGCTTAAGTCTTTGGATGTCCGGTATAGGAAGCATCTCTTTGGTCTTTGGTTATCCAGAGCAGTGGTCTTCAGCATATAAGTCCAAAAAAGTCTAGCGCATGTCATGCTCGTAACTTAGGAAGTAGACTAAACAAATGGGAGAAGGCGTTGGTGACAAAGCCATCTCGTCCGTCAATTAACGATGAATAAGCCGTCACTCTCTAGAAGGGCGAGGCAATCCTTCCATCTCCAATCATGTGGGGGATGTAAAGACCAAAGTCAAAGTACCGACCCAAACGGGGTATGGATATACATAGAGGAAGCTAGCAGCGCGTCAGAAATCCACTTTTCTAAATAGCTACCCGCCGAAAGGAATACAGACAAGCATTGAACCGTAAAGTGGTTCGACTGACGGGGGATAAGGAGACATTCATCTGTATTGTCAGAACAGATCAACGGAGGCATACCGTGCCACCGGGGGTGACGGGAGCGCGCCGTACTGTATGGAGGAAGGCAAGATAGCTACCAATGCCATCCAGTCGAGCCCCAACCACTGACCTCAACCCGCACTAAAGAATGCTCGTATATAGGAACCGCCCATGTTAGTCTTTGGCTATACAGACAGTAGTTATAAGCAACTATAAGTAAGCCGATTTCGCACATCACATAACCGAAAGAGGTCGGAGTTCGTGTAACTCAGAAAGTGGGACAAAACAAATTGAGGAAGGAAGTGGGAGTTCCTTCCGTTTGAAAGAACTTCCTTATGTTAACAAAGTGGGAGCCGAGTGCTTCGTTTGATGGAAGCACGAGGTGAGCTTCAATGCTTTCTTCTCTTCCTTAGCGTTAAGCGTTTGGTGAGAGAGTTGCTTTAACGCGTTAATAAGGGTTTATTGCACCCGCCTCATTCCCTTGACGCGATCAGGTAATTTCATTAATGTGCTTGGATTTTTATTCATCAGAGGTGCGGGCAGACGGATAAGGAGAGCAAGTTCGTCCCATGTCGTTCTTTTCCTTCTTTCTTCGAAGCTTAAAGGTGGAGTCTTTTAGAGTTTTTTTTTAATAATACCAAAATGCTCTGTCGTAAGCCAGCTTTGAAAGCTATCCATGAGCCGCAGGAACGGAACAATTTGCAGTGGTGAAAGCGCGCTACTGAGGCATCATCCGAAGCGGGAAGATTCTCCTTTTCTTTAGATAAGTTCTAATAAAAACGGTAGTGAAAGGGTAGTAAGGGATTTTTTTCATCGACCTTGTAGTCGTTATCTCGCCGTATGAATTTGTTTGTAAATGCGGGTTCTTACCCCTTATTCGTCAGTATGAGATTATTAAGAGTCGCGAAGGAAGGTTCCCCGAAGGGAGCCGGGGTAGGAAGGAATGTTTAGAGATGGAGCGAAAGACCGCACTCGAGGCAGAGAGCGCTCGAAGACTTTCCTTCCTTATTAGGATGTAGATCGAGATCGAGGGTAAGAAGCTCCAACTCAAGTTCGATAATGACATTTTAGCAGCCTGTAACACGTGTTAAACATGGGCGATGGGTGGGGAAGAGAATCGGGAATGAAGACCACAAGGTAGAAATTCTCCTTGCCGAAAGAGATCACTCAGAAGGGCTTAAATCTAACTCCGAAAATGGAGAGTTTTGATCCTGCCTGAGGCAGAAATGGAGCGAAAGTCACAATTCCACGATTAGGGATCAGGCTTGTCAACGATCTTTTGTGGGATCTGGGGAAGCGCTTTTCTTATTGAAAAAAATAGGTAAATCTAAACTTTCGACCCCTGAATAACCCATCTTTGGAGGTACACCGGCCGTGCCACATAAAGCGCTTCAAAATGGTCATACTAAAGGAACGGTGGAAGACCTATTTGAGTGATCTTTCTTCGAATCTGCTTCTTCTGAGCCCAGCCACCTTTTGGCTCGCTCTGTATACTCTACTCGTTCCCTTGCTTTCGTCCTCCCATTCATGCATGAAGTAGATCCACGAAAAGGACATCTTCTAACTAGAAAAAGAAGAGTTTTTACCCCTTCCATCCCCGGGACGGAAAAGCCACGATTCCGCGGTTAGGAATCGAGCGTGTTAGCGGTCTTTTCCGGGGCTTGAGAACAAGGGTTTTGATCCATCGATTGAAGAAGAGAATAGTAGGAATTTACCCCTCTGGTGTGTAACCAGATGTTATTGTAACACTTTCAAAGGGCTTGGTTCCGGCTTAATCGGACGAAGCGGGCAAGCCAGCCTTAGTAGCACCTATGCTAGTCCACTACTGAATGATTATGATACGCCATCTCGAGAGATTGTTCTCTACCGGGACTGGCATTACACACCAGCAGAGATCGGGGAAGACGTTCCACAGCTGCTTGTGAGCTAGACTTGCCTGTCTGATCACCTTATGAGAGAATCAATGAGAGTAGCGGATAGGTAGGCGGCTCAGAAAAGGCATTTCCCAAGCTTTTTGGGTGCTCCAACTGATGGTTCTCCCCACCTCTTTCTTTGAAGCAGAAAGGCAAAGAGCTGTTCGCGGTTCCTCTGTGAAAACTCAAAGGAAATATATTCGCAGAAGCTTCAGAGGCCATACAGCGAAAGATTCCTTTAAATAGCTCATCACGAGAAGTAGTCCTTTGGTTCTAGATTTGTTGGTCTTCCTTCCCAGATTCCCTTTCCCGGGCCAGCTCAACTTAGAAGGGCAGTACCCGTGTACTCAACTATCAATCTTAGTACATTTAGCATATCATTTATTTTGATAATGTCGAGGAGGCCATCGAGTCCAGTAGTCATTGATCCGCCCAAACTAGTGTAGTATTTACAATTCGCTTGGGATAACCGCTAGTTACTATAAGAGAGTAGCAAGGGCAGAGCTGCTCCACCCGAAGCAGGGACAAGGGGCAAACCAACAGCATATCTTCCATCTCGAGATGGTGATTTAGATTCACGAAGCTATAAGCACCGGAGCGAGCACCAATATCACTTGAATTTGAAGGAGCAGAAAGACCTGGAAATGTTACAAGTTGATCTTTTTGCGAAATACATTTGAAGGTGGGTCGATGCCCCTGTGATTTTGACCATCGGCAGTCCTGGCCATGTCATAAAAGGCAGAAATGGCTATGTGAAATAGAATATTTTTCCCCATTTGATCTTTTTCGGACCTTCTGACCCCACCCTGAACCGCTCATAATCGGTATCATACATAGCCTGTTCCTGGGCCAATTGATCCAGTTGGAGCTTATCGTTTTCCTATTGAAGAATCGTTTTTTCCAGTTAAGTTATTTATCTAAGGCTCAAGGGCAAGAAATGGCTCTACCTACTATACCAACGGAGCAAAGCCCTTTCCATACGCTATCGATTGGTATAGCTCAGAATGGTTCTGGATCGATTCCACCGGAACTTCAAAACGATTACTGGCCGATGTTCCGGTATGGCGGGTGTAGAAGTATACCATTATAGGGAGCTCCGTCCATACCAATGGTGGAGTGAAAAGCTGTCGTGATTCATCTCCACCTGCCAACCATGGGAACTTACTTATGAATCTAACTCTTTTGAATAAACCGTCGGCTCATGGAGCTACAGGGAATGATACTGACAGAGAAGGGTAAACTCCTGCCATAGTTATTATGTCCCCAAACTCGACAGTTTTTTGATCATCCCCCCTAGCTCACATGGAGTATGTTACGCCTTCCAATGGATAAACGTTAGTACCCGTGGATAGAGATGTTTTCCCAATGATTGATAGATATACCGGGGAGATAGTTTGGCAAGCAAGATCTTCTACTGGAAATGAAGCTGTCTTCTACGGGAGAAACTTCGTCGGATAGGCCGGAGTGAGGGAGCCCAGTAATATATATAATAAAAAAGTATTATATATATTATAAGATATATATTACTTTATAATATATATATAATAATATATTTATAAGATATTATAAGATATTATAAGATATTATAAGATATTATAAGATAGTTAGTTAAAGATAAAGATTACTTATTACAAAATTTTTAGTCCCTTCGTTCCCGTCTGAGAGACTGACATCAGACTTGTAGTCATTCCGGGAACCTACAAGACCTTGTCGAAGTAGAAAGATTGTTCCCTCTCTGAACATGAATGGCGCTCTATCTATTCCTTCAACCCTATGTTGACTGCTGTCAAGATTGATGCAGGAATGAAATTAAGAAAAGACCTTTCTCCCGTGTGCCATGTGCCTTGAAGCTCCAGAGTCTATGATCCAGTCCATGCTATTTGCGTGATGGAAAATAGTAGGAACTGGACGTCGGAAGAATCCGCAAATGAATATTCTTTATTTCCTCTCGGACAGGCCCTCTTTTCTCATTCGAATGGACATCTCTTTCGGTAATGATCATCTACAACTGAAAGACTGACGTCTTCCTCTACTCGATCCTTAGTTAGACTATCTCCCTCCACCTCGATTCTTCTGATCCTCATAGCCGAACTCCTTTTTTATTCGCGTCCTCCCCCTGGATCTATTCCTGCCGCGTCCACGTCCTCTGCCTCCAGCAACTAGAGCTGCATCATCTTGCTCATTATTGAGAATAGGCCTCTCCTCACACCGTACCAGTTCATCGATATGCTTCATGCAGTTTCATCTTCCCGTATGAATCCTACTTCTTGAGTGTATAGATGCATTTCAAAATTCAATCTATTCCCACGTCACTCTTCTCATAACATATCCTGTTCTCCTAACTTTTATCCCGGATTCACCGGTTGATTTAAGACGGGGTTCTATGCTTTCTAGCCCCATTTGACAAAAGTGAGCTTCCCCTATCTCTTTTGTAGGAATCAGATAGCAATGCTCATTCATAAATAGCTTCCGCAACTTCGTCGGAGAGATCAATGGAAACTCATAAAAGCGGACGGCATTGTTCATACGATCGCCGGAAAAGTCAGTTCTCACGCCGGCTATTCAAAAAATAAAGAAAGACTCTTTCATAAACTTCATTTTTTCGAGTATAATAGCTCTTATACGCTTGTACAGAGGAGTCTACAACAATGTCCATATATAGGTGCTTTGTATCCTACAAAAACATTAACATCCTAAGCACCGTAAGCTTGCTTTCTCTCCCGCTGACAGACAAAGAAAAGATTGATTTAGACTAGTCTATGGTAGGCCTACGCTAGGCTTTTGTATATATTTATTGTATGATCGCTTAGCTCTCTCTACTCTTTGCTTAAGCTATCGTGTCGTGTAGATGGATGACATCTCCCTATTCCCACATCCCCGGATATGATTAATGCATGGAAACTAATTAAGCTTCTTCGGCCCAAGATGCAATCATTTGGACTCCATCCGAATATGGGAGTTTCACTCTTATACGGCTTGGCTCTGGAAAATTTTCTTGGGCAAAAAAAACATAAAAAAAAAAAGAAGAGCTTCTTGTTTCCAAGCGGAACTCGAATGGGCTGCTAGCAGATTTGTTGGAGATGGCAAGTTAACACCGTGGGGCCTTTCACTCGCTCTGGCACATTTTGGCGGAACGTAAACGTTATAGTAGAATCTTTGAGGTAAATGATGTTTAAAAAAAGAAAAATGGAAAAGAGGATTTGCGAAGATATGCAGATTAGAAGCTAGTATCTCCAGCTTTATGAGAAAGAAGACGAAGAATCGGCGAGCATCCTAGCCAAATGGGACTTGTGTCTCAATCCGATCAAAAAGAAACATATTGTGTGTTGACCACCGGGAAAGGAATGGATTAAGATTAAGACGGACGGTTCAATTAGCGAGCATGGGAAGGCTTGTGGAGGTTTAGCAAGAGACGACAAAGGGGATATATGCGCTCTCTCAAGCAGTTAAGAACAAGACCATACTCGAAGTCGAGCTCTTTTGCATCTTCCAAGGTATGAAAATAGCAGCTGAAAAGGAGTGTCAGAGGATTTGGATTGATTCGGATTCCCTAACGTAAGACATGGTCTACTCTCAAGATCCAAAAGTCCGCAGCTAAGGAAAGCCTCTTCTTCATAAGATCAAGAAGGTACTCGCTAGTTTCGAAGATTTGAAAATCTCCCATACTTGGAGAGAAGCAAACCAACCGGCCGATTTTATGGCAAGCTTTGACTATGCGGTTGGTAGTAGACATATTTGGTCTTCACATTTTCCCTTCCATTTTGTAAAGTTAATTGAAGAGGATAGATCCGGGAAATTGTAAATACGAATGTCAATCTTCATATTGATAAACTATATACATTGGTAGGGGTCGATCAGGCTAATCCCAAAGCTTACCCCCGAACAGCTGCCGGACTGCTCTACTGACCTTCTCTCTCTTCGAACTCACTGAACCTTCTCAAAGACTCCTTTTGCACTGATAACACAATTCATCACCGTCCTTCTCACAAGAAGGCAAACCTGGTACGTTGATCGAATCTTCTTT
>NC_016740.1:205000-215000 GCF_009389715.1 Phoenix dactylifera
CTCTCATCTTATTTGATCAGCAAGAATTGAAAAGAACGCTTTTTCTAAGGCAAGGACGGGAAGAAGGGCGAGAAGTTTTTTCTGATGATGAAATACGGGCTTACGCTAAACAATCAGACTACTATTCTTCTACTACTGTACTGATTGATCTAAGGAGTAGTACTTACTGACCTTTAGGAGGTTTTTAGGTGATCTCTTCGCCTCATGTTGTTAGCCGAGGGTTGGTCACGTATACCGCTTCTCCTTAGTATATTATGCCGTTTCCGGTCCCTTGAGGTAAGCAGGTTAGCCTGAGATGCGCGATGCCGTCTGCAATTGTGCATCTTCCAATAGTCCATCGAACCATTTCACAACACCTCATCATGCCAATGCCAACAAAGCAGCAGGGCAGGGTGGCATACCGTGTTCCTAGGCCCTACCGAAGAACCGAAAGGAAGGGGCTTGCCTTGCTGCCCTGAACCCATAGCAGAATAGGAAGTCGACTGCCGGCCCTCAACGGTGCACTCCCGGCTAAGAGTAATGCCCTGCTTCCAGCTAAGTATAAAGAGTTGGGCCTACCGTTCGCGAATTCACTCTTGGTGGCGAACCGTTAGTTAAGACCCCCTACGAGTGAACTTGGGTAAGGGCTTTTAAAGCTGGATAAGGCGCGCAAACCGACGTTCTTCCTGTCGGAAACCACACTCATCAAGCTTGACCTCGACTAACCTACGATGATTCTGGCAGCCATAATCGCAGGAACACATGAGTAGCGAAAGACTAAGCCGCTCATGCTATGCTGCACCAACCAATTCACACCTATTCGGGAGAGGGTTTTGCCTCGAATAGAGCTCTCGTACGCTCTGCCGAACGAAGACACCGGTCAAGAAAAGAAGAGGCTCCCTTCGGTGGGGACAAGGTAAAGAACTCCGCAGCTAGCGAGCCAAAGGGGATGGATCGTGGCGGGAATTTCAGGCGCAGACATCTGAGCCTGTTCAGAGACTGAACGCTAAGTCAATCCACAATCAATTGAGAAAGCAACTCACAATTTCGCTCCGCATCAGTACCTTGTTGACTCATGCTGCCCTGTATTTTCTTTACTTCTGGTCGTCCCCAAACGTCGACCTAACGCTATGTCAGGGTCACAACGGGCCGGCCTCATGAGATTAACTTTTTTATAGAATATTGCTAAGTGTCCTTCCAACCATCGACTTATCCGGTCCCGCACGGATGCTTCTAGCAATTTCTCGCGTCTATTGAAGCCTACCTTATATAGGCTAATTCCATTCGATCTACTGCTGTCAGGTTTCATCTCGTTGCAATGTCATCCGTCCCTGTCACTCTGGAAGAGGTAAAAAAAGCAGTCACTAGTATGGGAGCTTACAAGGCGCCGGGCCCCGACGGCTTCCAGCCGGTATTTTATCAACATTGCTTGGACACAATCATCGGATCTGATTTAATACGAATGGTCCAGCTAGCTTTCGAGACGGCCACATTAGAAAACCAGATCAATGCTACCCACCTAGTGCTCATTCCGAAAACCCAAGCTCCGCAATCGCTCAACCAATACCGCCCCATCCGCCTATGTAACGTCGCGTAGAAAATTATAACAAAGGTGATAACGAACCGTCTAAGAAAGATCATGCCCAAACTGATTTCACCTGCTCAAAGCGCCTTCGTCCCCGGCAGGCTTATATCAGATAAGATTTTCATTACCCACGAGGTGCTTTCCCATTTACGACGGTCGAAGGCAAAGAAGGGTTGTATGTGTATCAAGTTGGACATCGAAAAGGCATACGACAGTCTGAATTTGGACTTCCTTGAGACTATACTATATAAAAAGGGATTTTATTCCCATTGGATTCGTCTGGTAATGACATGTGTACGGACCCCAACCTTCTCAGTACTAGTTAACGGAACTCAGACTGATTCATTCAAACCTACACGAGGCTTACGTCAGGGGGACCCTCTCCCCCCGTACCTCTTCATCCTGTGCGCGGAAACACTGTCAGCGGCTATCCACAAGGCAACCGAACTAGATCTAGCTGACCCCATCAGAGTGTCCAGATCGGGCCCACCACTATCACATTTAGTGTTTTCCGACAAGACCATAATTTTCATACGCGCAAACCAGAAGTCTTGCCGGACAATCAAGCAAATACTGGACCTGGACCACATGGAATCGGGCCAGAAGGTCAATCTTTCCAAATCTGTTGCCAATTTATCCACAGGAGTCCCAAACAGGAAGAAGGAAGTCTTAAAAAAACTGCTAGGTATCACAAAGACATCGCCAATGCAGTCCTACTTGGGCATTTCCCCTCTGACGCGTAGGCCATCGCGTAACGAATTTAAGGCAACTGTAAGCAGAGTAGAAAATCGCCTTCAAGGTTGGAAAGCTCAACTGTTAACTTTTGCTGGTCGCCTTACGCTCATAAAATAAGTCACGGCTGGCATATCCAACCACAGAATGAGCTCTTTCAAGATACCATTATCAACAGTTGACCACCTGGAGTCTTTACAAAGAGACTTTCTGTGGTCAAATGGGAACAAAGGAAAAATCTATGCGGTAAACTGGCAAACGGTATGTCAGCCTTTGGACGAAGGAGGTCTAGGCATTCGGTCTCTTTACTTAACTTAACAAACCAAGCATTCCAGGCTAAGCTCCTCTGGTGCCTCCTCCCGTGTACGGACTCACTTTGATGTGACGTCATGCGAGCCAAATCTTTCCCCCACGGCAACCCTCTAGATGCGGGCATTCCATCCAATAATTCCTCATACGCATGGAGATCAATTGGGGACGACTTTCGTCGGGAAGGACGGTCTGTCCCAGAACCAATAAGAGCAGAAGGCAAAGTAGTGTCAATTCCACCGGACAAGGAATATTGAAGAGTAAAAGAATAATGAGCTCTTTCATCCGCTAAGGCATCATAAGAAAGATAGGCAGAAAGATATGCTGAAAGAGGCCGCCCTGAAGCTGGTGAAAATTGGGCCGTAGATCATGACCATAGCTTTCCTCGCAGCACCGAACTCTAAGCGAGTGGTTCTTCACGAAGAATTGTTGGCATGCCTCCAGCGGGACTATAGGACAGCAAAAGTCGAAGCTTATGAATGAGGTTCGACTTTCCACACCAAAAGTCTCTTCCTATCTTGTCCCAAGGCAGATCCAAAGCCAGTGGCTTACCTAAGAGCATGACCGCTAAGCATTGCTGCTTTCTATTCTCGCGCGGATCTTGAATCTAAAACACTCTTCAATACTGTTTGGAAAGTCGTCTTGTATTGATCTTCTTTTTTCCTGGACAGACTAAAGGTAGAATGGGCCTCTGTGCTTACTGCTCCTGCCGGGCTTGGTACTGTTGACGAGTCTGGACTTGCCCCTGTTGCTGAACCGGAAGAAGCTTTCTTCTATAGCTTGACTTCGCTTGTCACATTTCTCGTTTTGTTCCAGTCCCCCACTAGGAAAAAATTCTATTTAAGTGACGGCGGGATGTAAGGCTCTGGTTCAGTACATAGACTACTCTTAAAAAAATGTATTGAGCCAGGGTGTCATCATTCTTTGAAAGAGTAATCTCCTTCCTTTCCTTCTCTGACCGATCAAGATAGCTTGTAATTCATTGATCTGAGGGACGAGATATAGTATCTAACTCAAAACAACTCTGAGATTTCGTATAATTGTGATGTTCCTACAAACGTGCGGCCTTCCTTTGAGACTGACTCCATCTTCCCACCACGCTGTAGCAGGGCGAAATCTCTGATAGGTGCTGGTTCTCTTCCTCCCAATTCGAGGATCGCCGTGAAGCTCCGTTTTTAAAGCGTAGAACAAGCCTTTCTTTCTGATCCCAAGTACCCGGCCCCAAGGGGTCGGAAGGCCCCATTTCCCTACCAAGATCTGGCCATATAATGAAAGTTTTCACGCTCTTCCGAAAAGAGGAGATTTTGGTCTTGACTTCATACCCACCAAACGGAGTTTTTTAGTATACTAAGGATGACCCATATCGAGAAAGGGCCCGTGCTGGTACCGTACCATTGAAGAGTGAAATCCCGCCCCTGATCATGCCTCGAAGAAGGCAATTCACGAGGAAAGGTCCCACTCAGACATTCAGACACACACAAACACAAAGATGACAACCGGGGCACGTTGCTAAGGATAGGCTCCTGCTTTGACTATAGAATAGATGAGCGTAGTACAACGCTCTGTGATGTGGCTCTGCTTCCGAGGGTTAGGTCAAGGGTCGGTCGAGAACAGCTACCTTCCCGATAGGTCGATCCAGACTTTGAAAAGTAGCATAGAATATTGCTTCGACTGCTTCGATATCAGAAAAAATCAGACTCAGAGTTGGGACCTTCTGACTCTTTCCTCTGCAAGGACAGTACGAGTCTGCCGGTTCCACTTTCCTTTTTGTGGTAGTCGACGGGAAATGGGCGCCTTGCTCCACATTTTGTATAAGGCTTCCGTGGCGACGTTTGGAGCAGTGATATCTGAGCCGGAATTCCTTTGGAATGAGCCACGTCATATGACCCTTTCTATACGGCACTTCATTTCTTCTAGCCGGCGGGGCGGAGGTGGGATTTCCGGCATGGCAGCAGCTGTGGGCCCTCACAGATGCGCAGGCTGGTAGATGCGCCCGGCGCGAGTCACGTCATTGATCGATCGGCTGCAGCATGGCTCTGCTGCTTCATCGACGACTGGATCGAGATCGGGATCGACAGCACAGCAGCTGCTGCATTAAGGTCTAAGATGGCTTTTGAGAACGAGAAGCTGCTCGGCACCTCATTGCTGGATGTCCGGGCTGGCTTTGCCAGCTGTGGTAGTGGTAGTATAGTAGCCCTCGAGAAGGCGTGCGCGGACCTGGTCCTTCCTCTCTTTGTGGGGTAATGGGCCTAATAAGAGCTTTAGCGCCCCCCTGCGCGTGTGTTCCGTTCCTCCCCCCATAGAACTTTCTATGGACGGGGCTGAATTGCTTTCTGCACCTTAGCGCGCTGCTGCTTTGCTGCTGAATGACGTCTGCATGACTTCGCGCTAGTCTCATTTCTCTTTGGGTATCGACACCGGTGCGGGCAGGCGGAAGGCTTCCAACTTGGATATCAATTGGCTTCTTCGCTCTGTAGGTGCGCTACGGTAGCTAAGATATACAGCGTCATTCTGATGGAGCGGGGAATGCGTACTATACTTTTTTTTACTACTACTTACTAAATTTCTTCTCTCTTTTGTTGCTGGAAGCTTTTTCCCAGCCGCTCTATTAGTTCCTCGTCGGAAGTTTTCTGAGTTCGTCCTTCCGAGTTAATCTCGTTGCGCGTAGACTTTCAGTTTCAGTATTTCAGTAGTAGTCAACTTTCGATGAGAGGCATTTTTTTATTATTGTATTAATGTTCGTAGGGGTCTAATTGTAGTTATTTGTTGATGCCATGCCCAGTCGCCGCATGGGATGGCTCGCTGCATCCTTCAATTCGCAAGAATTGAAAGTGGCCTTCCGCTTAAAGATGGATTGGCGGGTTCCGAAGAAGACTGGCTTTCTAGGCTAAGGAAGGAACTTCCCGGCACGCGGGAGTACGTTGAAATCCTCGCTAAGACAATGGAGGGTGACGTATGTACAGCTTACGAGAGTGAGGGGTAGAGCTACGGAATTGCTTTCGATGTCAAGAGTTCCTCTTCCAATGCCTCTTTCATCTTCCTCAAACGAGGAGAAGGAAGTAGAATACTTAGAATGCCAATGCTTTTCACAGACGAAGATGGACGAGAGAAGTTTTGTCACCAAAGACGAGACGAGCGGGAAAACCCTAACTTCTACTTCTAATAGTTAGTAGGACAGCAAGGCTCGGAACGAGGAGCTTTCAGTCCATGGTTCAAAAAAATTCTTCTTTCCGGGCGGAAGGCAATCAGTCGAAAGAACGAAAGTCAGAGAAAGTCGCAGGTTTAGAAGCAGATTTCGATTCTATTCCTTTTTCTTCCTTTTCAGCCAGTCTTTCTTACCACCCTTCGTCTTCGTCTATGGATATTGAGGAGCTTTTACCCGAATGGACCACCCCTTTCTCCTAAAGACGTGTATACCCCATTTAGAGGTTTTCGGCCTCAAGGGCGTGCCCAATGTTGAGATAGAGGAGAGTTTGACCCAGAAAAAGCGTGGACTTCATTATTAAAAAAAATTAATGAATGGATTGATATACACAAGTTACGAGCAGGACTCGAACCTGCATTTTGGAATAAACCCAAAACTTCCTTCTTTTTTTATTTATCGTCACTTTGGTCACTCGGTTCAGCACCCAAGCGGGTACCTACATCCGGGGGCACAGATAGGCCTAGACTAAAGAAACATAGATTCCCAACCGTAAATTTATATATATATTAATATAAAAAATGATTTCAGAATGGAAAATACGTTATAAAAAGTGGATATTGCCCTCTTCATCGAGGGATAGTTTCCCACCGCAGCAAGGAATTGGCAATCCACCTTTCACAACACGGGTGACATTTGCCTTTAAAGTGAGTTCCTTGAGCAGCCATTCGAGCTTATCCAATGAAAAGGAAGAGACTTCCTCGGGACATTTAAGTGCTAATATTGCCGTTTCCCTATATCGTGTGTAGGGAAAAGGAAAAACTTCGAACATGGCTAAATCAAATTCATCTAGATCAAAATATAAGAGAAAACACGTAATTAAGTTGGCGGGGGGAATCCCACGAGACAATGACATATCCTTTCCCTTATCCGTCAGGATACTGATATTCAAAAAGCTTTTCACCAAAGTCAAAATGACACGATCACTAACAAACGTCTCTCATTTTTCAAGCAACCGATCTCGACTTATGGAATTTAAAAACGGAGTCAGATTAATATGCATTAGCATTTCTACCTTACCCCAGCTTCGCACCTCCTTAAACATTTCAAAGCCATTCGACGAAAAAAATGAATGATTATGTTCCATAAAAAAGGGATAATCCATAACGTGACGAGTTAGAACTCGAAATAAGGCGTTCAACACCAAATCGTCACGCGCTCCAGGAAGACAGGCGTAACCCAAGTCGGAAGTACCTGGAAAAACGAATCGATATATATAAATTGAATCGAGCTCCTCCTTTGGAAGAACTACCAACTTCAACGCAGAAAATTTATAACAACCGGTTAGTTTTTAGGCTTTTTTTTTATTCGGGAAAGCTCTGCTGAAGAAAACTCTAACTTATTAGCGAAAGCTTTAGATAAAAACTCGATTTCCTTCACCAACAAATATAACAATGATTTAGCCATAGCTGTCTCGACACAATCAAACTGAACTCCACATCACGTAGCCACTAGCGAAAAATGAAAATTCGAGTTTCCATTTCCACCAGCGTCTACTATGTGGGTTCACCTCTAAAGATCTTCAAATGCGGGCTCAAGAGAGAGCAAAGCGAAAGCGGGGATTTCACTGACTTGACTGATTGAGGTCCCCTTCGCTTTCCACAAAATCGGCCTTGGAATGGTTGAGACATTGATCGGCTGACCCCTTTCCTTTCTTTCCTGCTCGAGTAGGAAGGCTTTCCCCTTCGATCACGAGAGATTTTGATTGTGTGTGATGTGGATGACCGATAAGGATCAACACTTTGCTTTGAGAGGCCGTGATCTTCCCTTCCGGATGTCCCTGACCTATCCACGTGGTTAGCTGGCTTTGGTCAACGTCACTGGGGAGTCTGAAACTTCTTGTTCAAAAGGGAATGTCAGATCCAATTTCACAGCCAAAAAAAGGGGGGGCCTGAACTCCTCTCTTGTTCGATTGTTGCACTCACCGAGGAAGCCAAGAGGATCACTGAGAAGGGGAGCGAGGGCTGGATCTACTGGGAAAGAGAGGGCAGTCCTCGACACTTCGTCTTGACCACACATCGTGAACCGCTTCCACGTCACCTTTCGCTATCAATCAATGCTTTCATCTTCTTCTATTGGACTCCCCGAAAAAAGAGGAGACCGAAAGCTCGGTTCGAACACACTTGATCTTGATCCTCATCCTCGGAGACAAAGAAGAAAGCATAGGTCTCGTTCGGCTAGTTCAAGAGCATCAAGCCAAAGAGCGTGTTCCAGGTGGTTTTCTCAACAGGTATTTTCGCGGAGTTCAAGAAAAGGACTTTCAGGGTCACCTACTGATTGATTTCGGGCTGATCCGGGGGCTAGCTCGGCTACTGATAGAGGAAAAAGCGGGAAGGGTTTCCAGGTGGAGCCAATCATCACAAAGATTTGGGAGTTGGTCTTGATGCTGAGTTGCATGTTCAAGAAAAGGGAGTCTTTGGCTAGAGGGAAACGAAACCTTGCACCTGGAGTGACACATTCACAGACCAAGATGATGAGCTCACTAGACTTGGTTGACAACTAGGACTGCTGCTTGCGACTCTCTCTGCTCGAATGAGATCTCCTCTTTCGGGAGTTCAGTCTCACTACTGCAAGGTCTTCGGACATACTAAGCATACTTGCCCTCAGCGCCTTACAGGATACTCGCCGGATGGAACCTGATGAGCTCCTCTACAGCGCGGATCTGGGGCTCGATCTATGCTGCTTGCTAAGGTGCTGACTCACTCCCTGCATCTCAAAGGGCTCCCAGGGTCAAAGGGAAAACGAAGGGCTCCAACCTAGTGGGACAGAAGGGCTCCTCCAAAACAAAAAAGAAGGAAAGACTGTCATTCTATTCTCAGTCCCTCTATCAGCCCTTATTGCCATTGACCAACCTCTTGGAAGCTTTGCCATGAAGCCAGCCCTTGCCCCCCTTCTACTGACACTGAGCAAACTGCACCGACTGGAGTAACAGGCTCATACGACTGGGAATAAGTTGTGAACTACCTATGCTGATAGAACCGACCCGCTACCCGAGGTTGCCCTAACAGAACTAGCTGACCCAGCGAGCTACAAAGGAAAGGGAGATTGATCACTGCTTTTAGCCTACTAATATAAAGGTAGGCAAGAAAGCCAGTCCATGTTGCCGCTTCCATTTCTCAATCTCATTCAATCAACTTCTGATTCCATCTTGTCTGTCTGGCCCGGTGTACCTACTAGAGGTATTCAATACCCTACTCCTACTAAAGGAAAAGTTCGGAATCAAGAGAATGATGGATCCCAGCTGCCTTAACTGCAGGAATCCCAACAGCAGGAATAAGAGCTACACGCCGAGCTGACAGAGCGAGACCGGCTGCAAAAGGGAGATTTGGACAACCCGTAGAGTGAAGTCTTCAAGCCCAAGGCGAAAGGCGAATGCCGAAGGCGATTGAGGATCAAATCAAGCATTAAAGACATACCCGAACCGAGCTGCAAGCACAAAAGCCGTTACACTCGAACCAAGCGTTCTTTATGTTCGGCAACATGGAGAATCGGAATATTGCGACCTCTCTCCACTCCCTAACGCACCAGGCCATACAGAGCCTATAAGAAGAGAAGAGGCCTATAAATTGACGTTTATCGTGTCTTGAGGTAAAGAAGAGGCCTTCGGTCAATGTTGCCGGAAGTGAAGGCCGTCGAATAGGATCCCTTTCGAAAGACAGAACTATTAAGTACGCCAACGCTAGTCAGAAACGAAGGCAAGGGCTATCCGACTTAACAACGAGCCCCTCCCCAACTGCAAGACCAGAGGCTACTGCCTTACATGAACTAGTTGCGAAAGCAGCGAGCGCAGTAAACAGAGCGAGCCAGATAGAGAAGGGTGCGCGTCAACATGGAAAATCTGTCCGGCTTTCAAGCAAGCCTTCGTTTCTTGCTTCCGATGCATCAGGAATCCCAGCTGATAGAGATGCGTCAGATGAGAGAGATGCCACAGCTGAAACGAGCTCTTATCTATGCCTACTTCTCCGCTTGGCACCTGAACTTGCACCGTAGGTAGTTTGCAGCCCGCCCAGCCTGATAGACATGCCGAAAATTGCCCAACGGCGAGTAGAACTTTAGCCGCCAACGGCGAGCAGCGGCGGAAAAAGAAGGGAAGGAAGAGGAAATAGGAACAGAGCAAGAGATTGCGCGAAAGAAGGGATCTCCCTCTATAGGTTGTCGTACAATAAAAGGAATAGGGGGAGATAGAAAAAGCA
>NC_016740.1:222500-290000 GCF_009389715.1 Phoenix dactylifera
GAGGAATTCTCTGGGGCAGATGAGTAATCAGCGGAGTTTTTTTTCGGTGGAAGAAGCAGAAAAAAAAACTCTGGGGCCTCGGGGAAGAGGGAATCAGAGGTTGGGGCGTTCAATGAGTAAGTAGTCCGGGTCGAGATCCATCCTTCTCAGATCGAACAACTGCTCCTGAATATCCGAATTTCGAGCTGGCCTACCGGGGACGTCGTTCACTTCGTTCACGACGGGCGGGGACTCAACAATGCTTTCCTGCGGAATGAAAGGCCTAAAACGCAGACCGAAGAAGCAGGTCTCGGCATAGAAAACCGCTACGCTAATGACGTGGGGCTTAGCCCTAGCGAGAGAATATCATCAAAGGAGGGATCAGCCCTGGGTCATTCAACTTGCCTCAACTAGTGGATTAGTCGAGTCATTGCACTCAGACTTCATCTCGCTCCTGACTTAGCGAGACTCATGACAAGAGTGGCTGTTCTTTTCTCTATTTTCCATATCAAAGGCTGAGGGCTCATTGCAAGGATTGTCGTTCTGATGTTTCTCTTGAGAATCAAAGATGATGCGCCCTATGATAGAAAAAAAGTGACTTTGCTCGATCCATGGGGAGCCTATTCTAGTCTAGCAGCGCCTATTCAGGAAAAAGAGATTTGGGGAACCGGATCGTATATCAGTTTGGAGTTCAGCTCCTTATCTTATGGCGAGCGTCTTTGCTTGCTTCTATCTAGGGTGAAAGGACCTCTTTATGATTTCGAGTTGACCTAGCGGCATTCTGTTTCAAATTCTCACGCGTTGTTGCATCAGGGCATCTCAATTAATGGACTGAGGACTAGGGCAATTCAGGTGAATGCTAAAGATAGAACCCGAGAAAAGACCGATTCCTTCTCCTCTCGTCCCAAGCCAAAGGGAAAAGGGATCGAGATCACCGAGCAGTTTCCCCCTGAACTCCCTGCACAAGCTCGTCCAGCGTTGAAGAAGGAAGGGATCTACGCTTCTATTTTCACCCACGCCGAAAAAGAAGGATCGATAACCCGACGCACTGCCAAGGCCAGGGAAGCTCTCCAGAACAAACCGAAGCACCTGTACGACAGGAGGATGTGGACAGTATGCTGGCACGTATGCAGGCCCAGCTGGAAGAAAAAGATCGCCAAATCGCTGATCTGAATGCCAAGATGGAACAGATACTGGCTATGATGCAGACCGTCATGCCTCAACGCCAGACGCCTCCGTCCCCGGCGACCCAACAGAACAAGGTCATCAAAGTGTGTCTGGGGGATATGCCTATGATCCCCGAAGAGAAGCCACCTGAGAAAAAGGCTATCTTAGGCGAAGGGAAGGGGGAAAAGAAGAAAGCGGCGCTCGAATAAAGGAAAAGAAAGACTCTTTCCAGAAAGACAAAGTCCGGAAGATTTTCGATGATGCCGTCAGAAGTGGGCTACAATTGCCGAAATGCAAGAGGCCTCACCAGGCGGACAAAATCGGTAACCCCAATGACTTACTGTCTCTATCATCGTGTTTTGGGACACCCCATAGAAGACTGCTACGTCTTCAAGGATTGGGTACAGAAACAATACGAGGAAGGCGTAATCACGTTGTCCCCTAAGGTGCTAGTGGCGATACCTACAGAACACACTAAGGTAGCTCAAGTAGTCCCCACCAAGGAATTGTTCTGGGGGCAGGAAGATTGCTGTCACGTAAATGTCGAAAGCGATTCCTCTTCTTCAAAAGAAGACCTTGGGTTCCCCGAAGAAGAACAGAACCTTCCAGCGGTAAACCAGATGCCGCTGAGGAAGGGAAAGGTCCTACCTGATCCTCGGCCGCCGTCAGCCAAAGAGAAGGGTAAGGAGATAGAGATCGCTGAAAAGCTCCCTCCTTCACCTCCCGCACCAGCTCCGGCTAAGGATTAGAACATCCTCGCTCATCTAAAGAAGATCCCTTCACTGCTAAGCGTCTATGACGCGCTCCCAGAACTGCGCCAAGCATTGATCGATGCGCTGAGGGACCCGGAGAAGTATCAAGCCCATTTCTCTTAAGTAAACATGAAGGAGGCGTTGTATGCTCGTTATGCTGCAACGATCACTTTCACGGATGATGATCTTCTACTGGGGACAGCGGAACACAATCGCCCTCTTTTTATGTTACGGGAATGATTGAGAGGGAGAGAATCAGTCGAATCTTGATCGATCCTGGCTCTTCAGTCAACTTAATGTCCTTCCGCACGTTGAAAAGGCTAGCGTTGGACATTCCGAACCTCAGTCCCGAGAATGTGGTCATCCAAGGCTTCAATCAGAATAGTCAGACCGCACTCGGATCCATCATTTTGCCTTTGCGCCTAGGTAGCTTGGAGACTGAAGTTCAGTTTGATGTGATTAATGCTGATACATCCTACCGGGCTTTACTGGGTAGACCATGGCTGCACGAACACTTTGTGGTGCCCTCTACTCTCCACCAGTGCATGAAATACACTCGGGATGGCGAAGAAAAGAGAATCGACGGTGATATCAAGCCTTTCGCTGTCCATGAGATTGGGTATTCGGATGCCCGTTACTTCATTGATGCATCCGCGGCCGCGCAATCCTCAGGGTCGAGGGGTGCGACTCCAATTAGAGGAAGAGGCCGCGGCAGAGGGAGGAACAACCCCAGGGCTGCCCAAAGGGGCAAAGGGAAGACCGGCGCCTAAAGTTCATGTCAGATTATGAAACCACATTTCGGAAGCGACACTGACTCCTCCGATGAAGAAGCTCCGGGAGGAGAGGGATGTCAAGGGATTGCTGAGACCTCAGGTAGCAGAACAAGGCACTGGGGAAGCAGCAGCTCTGAAGAAGAAGAAGATGAGGAAGAGAGAGACGAAGGCAAAGTACCGGCAGATCCTACTGAGCAAGAGGAGAAGCCTAGGGATCCGATTGTCTCTGAAAAGCCATTAAAGATCACCAGGCTACCCAAGGGACTCACTAAACCCTTAGCTAAGCTGGAAGTCTCAGTGGTCGAGCAGCTAAAGACATTCTATGTCCCTCCATCGCAGGCAGGGAAAAGGGGAACACTCTTCTATAGATCAACTCAACAGCCCCTATGGCGCGAAGAAATGGAAGATCCGGCCGAATATATCTTCGAGCGCGTCAAGATCCCTCGATACTACTCGCCCAAGATGAAGGAACTCTTAGAAAGGTCGGGCTACGACTTCAAACAGTCCTACGCTCGAGCTAAATTCTTCCAGAGAATGTGGAATCCACCCCAGAGACGAGCTGTCCTACCTGACGGTCGCGTTGCCCACACCAGAGGACTCGGCTTCGGGAGGCCCACAACCTTTACTTGCAACGTGGTCAGGAGATTCGTCTTCCGATTCTGAAACCGAAGAGCCTGTGCTTCCTCTCCAACGTCCAATGGGAATTATAACCCGAGGGCACTCCTCCAGTGAGTCTGAGCGATAAGATTCTCCTTCACACCCGCCTGAAGAAGCAACGCAGAGTGAGGAATGTGAAGAACTGGAGATGGAAAAGCCCGAAAGTCCCAAAGCTGCACCTCCTGGAGATCCTCAAAGCAGCATGGCCCAGGATGAACCAACTCTTTTCCTCAAATTTTTTCCCGATATCCTAGAAGCCCCCTCATCCTTGAACCCCAAACGCCCGACGGGATACTCAACCAACAGTTTGTCATCAGATAAAGCTTTCACAGCCGCGTCACGACGGCAGGAACCCCACATTGCTGTGAGAATCCCTGTCATCGCAGCCGCAGCTCGACAGTAAATCGAATCAAGGTTAGGGACCTGATGGTTCAAAGACCAAGGAAACGAATCACAATCGGCGTCGTCAGCCCGGGTAGACGACACGAGGAAAGAATAAATAACAAAACAGTGGGGTAAAGTATCGAGACGTCCAATCAAGGTTCTCATGCTTAAATGGCCAAAGGCGGGAGGCCGTTAAAGGAGATAATAACTCCTGGGCCCCCAAAATGACAGCCTTATCCCAAAAACAAACGGAAAAAATATCCCATTTCATCCGATGGAATGGAGAGAAGAGCTTGCCTTTTACTCCCAGGGAAGTTTCCTTCACTGGAGATGAAGACCATTGAGGAATCCAACGAAAGCCAACATCCATTGGGATGTTGAAGAATTGAGGGACATACCTTCCGAGACGCACTGGGACACATATCAATTTATATTCTTCCGTTGATAGGCCCATTCCCTTCAGTATAACCGCTCCTCAACCACCATATGCAGTCGCTCCTGCGGGTTTCATTTCCCCGGATGAGGCAAAAGCGCCGGTTACCTTACAAACATCTGGGATCAGGGCGCGCCCTTACAACCACCTAACCCCAGAGCGCGTCCTTACTTGCACCTGAAAAGCCAAGTGCGGATAATTGCCCATCCCCAAAAAAGAGTAATTCCTGCCCTGCCCGTAGGAATGATTTTCTCTCTGCTGCGGCCAATGAAATGTCAACACGGATTATCAACCAAATAGAGGGGAGTCCTCCCCAACGGATAGATAGCATCCAACCAAGGCTTTTTCCGGGTAACCCCACAGAGGCTGCGGGAGCACCCTATGCTGGGGCATAGGTAGGCAGCCACCACCTGTCTTAGCTTTCCAATTAGCTTAGTTATAGATAGGTCAAAAGGTTTCAATGGGTGCTTCAACCGTGGGTCCATTTATTCACCGGTTATAGATTTGCATCTGCATCTGCCGTTGGTGGTTATTGATCTCGGTCTATAGTTCGGTTCTACTTACAGTTCTCTGGCGCACCTAATGCGGATCATAGTGACAGTTCTCGCCACACTCTTTACCACCATGACTTCTTACTGCTCTTGCAGCGGATCTTGGTACCTGAAAACACACTACCCTATCACTTACACCAACCGTCTTTCTCCTTCCCATGGGTCCCGCTCCCGCTGTAATCCGTACTCGGTTCTGCTTTTCTCCAACTCTCACTCTGGTTGCTGACAAGGTGAGGGCTGTACCTGCCCCTATGGTACATGCTTTCGACGATCCGTGGTGTGTGTGTCGTATTCTCTCGTCCCTTTCTCCCTGAACCGTCTGTGACTAGCCTTAGGCTTTCTCAACCAGCTCAGAAATAAGTGTTCAGTCGAATCAAAACACAGCTTGAAAAGGTGAATCGGAATTCCGCCGAGTCTGAACGCTTTCTCAAGATGATGATTTTCTCGCTCAGCTATAGCCGTAGACGACTATTTGGGTCAGCTCCTCCTCTGAGGAGCCTTTCTCGCCTCCCACCACTCATATAGTCATTTTTCTAGCCCGTTGAGCTACTAATAGGAAAGAAAGGTACCTCCCTTCTCCGGGAGAGTCGACGTTAAAAAAGTGAACCTTGGTGGCAGAGCCAGAAGCACCGGACAAGATGTTTCGGGGTCTCCTTCCTGCAAGTATACTGAGAGACTCGTATCTAAAAAATTCTTTCTATCCATCTCTGAATCATGGGGCCCGAAACATTGTTGATATGGCCGGTAGTGGGCATAGTACAGTGGCATTTACGTGTTCCCAACAGACTTTGAAAATCACCGATCCTCGGATCGTCTCGTCTCGCAAGCACAATGAGCCGAAAAGCACTTCCATTATGGACATCGGGAAGGCGGCGGCACCGTGGCCATATCGAACTCCTTGCCTAATGAGTCCCTTTCCATGATCTCGTGTCGCCAAACTCTCGGATTCGCTTTGCCTTTACTTCAAAATACGCTACTAAAGGATTAGAGGCATCTCGACTCGCGATATCTCACTCGCACATCTCGGATTGGACATGACTCAATGACTTCATCCACATCTCGATTCGCGATATCCCACTTCCACATACTTGAGTGGAGTGCTCACGCCCTTTATCAAATTGATATGCTGACGCGTATAAACACTCAAAGAAGCGTATAAAGGCTGAAAGAAAGTACGATTCCCAATACACCAACTGCGCTCAACTTGCACGCTTCACTCGCTCATTTGAAAAAAGCAGGCACCTTGTTGCAGCCAGCCGACAAGGAAAAAGTGACGACCACGGGCCCTTTGGCTATACAGGTTTCATCGCCGATTCCGTGTGGTAACAGCTTGTGGACAAAAGGAACCATCGAAGAACTAACTATAAAATGAATACTAACTTACCTTAAAGAAAGGCGCAATCGATGTTCTTCCTTTTGGAAAGTAGATTGACTGTCTCTCCGCTTTCTGCGCAACCTTCCAGCCTGAAACTTCCTTATACATTACATGATGGGACCTTTCTTTTCAGTCATTTGACTTGCAGTCAAATTCCCTGGACTTGAATCAATGACTTAAGGCCTATTCTGGAAGATCTTATAGGCAGTAGCCCGGGCATTCCGTACATCGCTGCCGTCCTTCGTGACTGCAGGAAGTCGATGGTTGGATACACCAAGCAAGCCCCCAAAGCTAATGGTCTCCAACTCCGTCCTAGGCCTCCTTCTAGTCCGACTTCCCTAATGTTAGGTGGTAGCATGTCAGGCTCAGCTAAAGCCGCTCACACACAGCAACTCCAGCTGCAACCGCCAAAGCAAGAGGGTAGGGGTACGTTCAAAATTCTGCTACTCAAATGTACTCTTTAATGCTCCCGGTCTTTGTTCTTTAGCCGGCCGATCCATAGCCGTCGAAACAAGCAGCACGGGGATGGCGCATATACCTTTCCTTTTCTCTCCTGTCTTTTTCCTCCACATCGCTTTCCTCCATCTCATCAACCCTTCCATTTCTTTATCAAATTTGAAAGCCTTTATTCCCACAAAGCAAAGCCACCCTCAACAGTAGATTCTCTTGATTCGGTTGAGGCGGAACAACCACAAATAGTAGCATCCGCCATCACCAGCAGCGAGACTAGTGCCAGCATCCTTGCCTCTTCCAGCATCCCTTAGCGTTGATCCACCAGCGGCTTCACTCTGAAGCAAAGGCAGGGGCACTACCAGAAGCATACCTTCCATATCGAGATCGTGATCCAGATCCGTATACGAGGCTATAAGCACCAGAGCAAGCACCAATAGCAGTTGATCGGGAAGTATATCCAAAAGTAGATCAGGATGGATCTTCTCTCTTTCTTCTTTTACTTAACTCCGAAATCTTTTCTTTCGATCCAGCAGTGGAGATAGAGACAGAGGCAGATGCATTTGACCGAGTGGAGACAGCTGTGGAAGCTGCAATCCTGGAGGAGAGAATGAAGTAGGTAGGGCCCGCGGGACTAGAAAACTCGTTTCCCTATCTATCTCTCTCATTTCTTCTGGTCGACGGCCTTCCTCTACTCTTGCTACCAGGCCCGGTAGTGACAGGGATGCTACTGCATGTGCTACTACTACTACCTACTGACTAAGGAACTTCAGGGATGCTACTGCTACTACTACCTACAGGGATGCTACTACTAACTACTGACTAAAGAGAGTACTACTAGCTACTGACTAAAGAGACTACTACTACTAGCTACTGACTATGTAGCTGGGACAGTGAAGATCAAAGATTAGGTATCCTATCCTGTGCAATCTAGATAAATGATTGGTGTAGGAACCATTCTACTCTCAAAGAAGAAGATAAAATGCCTATCCCACCCACAAGACTCCGACGACTCGGCCTTCGCCCTCGAACAAGTCTTTCTCACTTTCGTCAAATTCTTGCTCTTGCTCTGCCCTTGTTTTTTCAGAACAAAAAAAAGAAAGACATTAAGAAATGGAAGAAGAACCTTCGAAAAGGAGTGTCTTCCTTCGAAGCGAAGCTTGACCATCCACTGACTATTGATGAAGTGATGAAATGTGGAAATTTGATGAATAGCTCAGTAAGGTGACGTCGCTTCGCTTTTTTTTATATAAAGTAGTAAGCTGATCTCCGGCTGATCCTACCGCAGCCGTCACGCCCCCGTTTTAGCATTTTTTGGGGGGAGTAGGGTAGCTCCTGTTCCAATGGAGGGACGTGTCTGGTCAACCGTTCGTTGAAATGCTCTGCGCCGCGGCGAGCCGGTGCGGGCTTACACCAATCTTGCAGTCTCGAGAAATCTACTTAAACTTAAGTTCCCTGCTGCAACTGGTCGTCATGGGTTCAGTGGCGCCGCTATATGTTTAACACAAGCAAGTCGCCTACTCATATTCAAAAGGCGCTACTTCTAAAGTCAAGTTGAGCACCCGGACCGGAAGCTGCCCGCCCGGATGACAAGATCTGATGTCAAAGAGGGGGCCCATTTCTCGCAGTTCTAAACAATCAATGACCAAAGAAAGAGATGATAAAGGACCAACGACGATCTATGAGGATAAGGAGGAGGAGTAGGAGGAGCTTTCATTGAAGTAGAGGCAGAATCGAATGATGACGATACAGAGAATGAGACAAAGCCTAAAGGGGAGAGCACTTAGACATTTCACTTTGAATACGGGGAAGTCCGCAGGGAGGAATTCCTCCGGGCGTATTACTGTTTTTCACCGAGGGGGTGGATCGAAGCGATTGCAGCGAAAAATTGACCTGAAACGAAGCACTTCGTCTATTGGCATTGTAGAAAGGATCGAATATGACCCTAATCGTTCTTCTCGGATCGCTCTAGTACGATGGATCGAGGGGGTGCTGCTACGCCGCCAGAGGAAATGCAACACGATAGAAGAGTTCGCTCCGCCGCGTAAGATCCTCGAACCTACCACGGCCACCATCTTTTGCCTTTTTTCGTTCTCTTCCCTGCCCGGGAAAGTGGATCAAAGAAAGGTAGCTTGCTCCCAAGGCAAGTGCTTGCTTACGCTTTATGTAGTGGTCGGCCTTCCTACCAGAATGCCTCCTTGGTTGAAGAGCCAAGCCTGCGCAGGAAGCAAACAAACTTGCGCGAAGGACGTTTTCTTCTCTGCCCTGTCCTCTCCCTTGGCCAAGGGAGAGACTGCATCCCTTTCCTTCGGTAGCTCTTTGGGTTTCCCAAGGATAGCGGTAGCTGGGGCAAAGCCCGCTTTCTTCGCTCCGCGAATGAGAGAGAAACTCATCGGAAAGAAGACGTTTTCTCTTTGCGAGATCCGAAAGTGGAGAACGCATTGCGTTCTCTGGGCACATAGGATCAAACGTAAAGCAGCGCTTTCTTGGCAGAGTTTGAGGCAGCAAGAAACTTTAGGGCTTGTTGGAGCTGCTGAGCATAACGAATCGAAGCCGAAGGCGGATCAAGGTAGCTTGCTCCCAAGGCAAGTGCTTGCTTACGCTTTATGTAGTGGTCGGCCTTCCTACCAGAATGCCTCTAGAAGCTTCTACAAAGCTTTGCTTCCGGTAGAAGCTAGTCGCTTCGGTAGCTTGCCTGCCAAGCCTATAGGCGAAGGGCCGAAGGATGGAGCGTGCAAAGTCGATCGTGCACCTGTCGTGTGACCCGTTGGTCCTAAGCAATGTCTTTCGCGAAGCGACCCACCTAGAAAGAGCTCTCCTTTTAGGGAGGCAAAAAAATGGAACTTCGATCTGATGCGGGTATCCAATCCCGCCGCTGAGATGTCCAGCGGATTCCGGGGCCTTGACGAATGGCCGGCCACCATTGTTGTTAGAAGAGCAAAAGGCCCGGGGCATAGCAGGATGAACCAATGTGAATGAGTGTAAGCTTCGTTGCCCGAACACGATTGGTGCTGACCACACTAGGTGCTACCGTGGTAGCAAGAGAGGCCAGGCAGTGACAATTGAGAGGTTGTCACTGAGCATTCCGTCTCACACGGGAAGAGAGGTCAAATGGCAAGGCAAAAGGCCATACGCCCGTGTGGCTCCTCGCGGAGTATAGCTCACATCCAAACATCTGATTGGGGAACGGGGCAACGCCCATGAAGCTCCGGCGGAAAGGGAAGGCCTGCCAGGCCGTATGCCCATGGGTGCAGGATTCTTCGAAAAAGCGCGGGCTGACTCGGAGACCTGGGACCTTGGCTTAGCAACGAATGAAGGGAAGCTCGAAGAGCTTTCTCCGCCAGCGGCTTATGTAGTGGTCGGCCAACTAAAGCTCGCTAAGCTTCGCTTCCCTCCCTTATGAAACTTCATGAAGTAGTCGGCATTCTATAAGCGACTTGTCGAGTTTACAAAGCTTTGCTTCTTGTAGTCGGCCCTCCATGCCTCCCTTCATTTGCTTGCCTCCTTTCAGCCCAGAATGCCTACTGACGTTAAGCTAACCGCCAGAAGCGACACCCGAAGGGTGAGCTTCTGGCGCAGGAGGCCAAGCATTCTGCCAGACGTCCCGGCCTGGGAGCCCCGTTCGCCTTTACTATAGTCTTTAGTTTTTCTTCATTTTATTAAGTAGCTAAGTTTCAAAAGCAAAGGTGAACAGCCCCCTGTCCTTTCTTTATAGTAGTCAAGGGCTTATAAGAAAAGTCAGGAAGGAGGCATGGAGGTGGGAAGGCCGACCACTACACGGATAGATTTCTATACCAAGTCATGAGCGATAGCGAAGCCAAGCCGCCGCCTATAGGCGAAGGGACGAAAGCCCGGCAAAGGTTAGACCTGATGGGAAAAAGTACGAAAAAAAAATAGTACGTTAAGGTTACGAAGTCACTTAGCCGAGCCGAGGCTAAGGTTATGGAATTACAGAGTAGGTTTTAGGTAAAGTGAAACTAAGGAACTGGCTTAGCTGTTCTACAAAGGAGAAAAGCTTTTGTTAAAGAGTCACTTATCCGTCTACAAAGGGAAAGGCGTCGGTACGGAGTCACGTCAGCTGTGGATATAGACTAGGCGTCGGAACGGAGTCTTAAAGTATTCACCGAGACTACACTAAGGAAGAAGTCAGCGAAAGTGAGCTCGTAACTAAGAAAGCCGGTATCAGAAACGAAGCCCTCTATAATAAAAAAAAGCAAAGAAGTCAAGGAACGAAGCTGCTTCTCTAATAACCCCGTTGAATAGGAGGGCGAAGGCTTTTTCAAAAAGTTTGATAGAGGTGGGCTTCGACCTTCTTAGGAAGAGCCGTACGAGGCAGCTCACGTACGGTTCGGGAGCCGAGCCACCGCACAGGGGCTTAGGTCAACACTTATATATTAGCCAGTCATCAATTGGAAGCGGGTAAGATGGTGATGAATTGCGATTGGTCCAAACCTTCTAAAAGCGGCTTCTTGCGACCTGCCCAGAATGCCCATACATACCTTCGGTTTCAAGACCTTGTTCGCACAGCGAATAAAGGTCGGGTTGAAGGGGGCAGTCAGCTGGCTGCTTCTTGGCCACGCCCCCCTGCTTATAGATACGAGATACTTGATCTAAATTCTAAAGTAGGAAATTGCATACCATTAGCTGATATACGTATGGGAACATGGGTACATGATATTGAATGTCATCCAGGTCAAGGCGCAAAGCTGGCTCGAGCCGCAGGAACTTATGCTAAAATAATTAAGGAGCCAGCCCCACAATGTCTTGTGCGGCTACCTTCGGGTGTTGAAAAACTCATAGATTCCCGATGCCGAGCTACTATTGGTATAGTTTCCAATCCCAACCATGGTGCACGTAAGCTTAGAAAAGCAGGACAAAGCCGGTGGTTAGGCAGACGCCCCATTGTTCGTGGTGTTGCAATGAATCCAGTGGATCATCCTCATGGAGGAGGTGAGGGGCGCACGAAAGGAGGTAGACCTTCGGTGTCACCTTGGGGGAAGCCCACCAAAGCAGGATTTCGGGCAGTAGTGGGGGTGGGGAAACGCAGAATTTAGTTCATGCCACGACGATCTATATGGAAGGGAAGTTTTGTTGATGCTTTCCTGTTTAGAATGAAGAAGAACAGAGAAAGTCTTTTGAGCAGGAAAATTTGGTCACGTAGATCTTCTATTTCGCCGGAATTCGTTGATTGCTCCGTACTCATTTACAATGGAAAAACTCCTGTTCGTTGTAAGATCACTGAAGGAAAGGTTGGTCATAAATTTGGAGAGTTTGCTTCTACACGGAGACGAAGACCTTCGAGAACAAATAAAGGAAAGGGAAGAAAGGGGAAAAAGGAAAGTCTAAGCGCCATATGGCACGAAAAGGAAATCCGATTTCGGTAAGACTTGATCTGAATCGTAGTTCAGATCCAAGTCGGTTCAGTGAGGGCGACCGCGAAAGTCACCGAATGGGTCCGGTCCATCTTTTCCTGATCTTTGTCCCATAAAAAAAAAGGCGTGGGAGGACGTTGCAGATGTCCGGGACGGACACGACTTCTTCTAACGCTAGAAGACCACAGGAAGACACCCGGGACAAGAGCATGTCGTGAAAGACGCACACGGGGCGGGCGTGCTTCGACCGTGTCTCCGGGGCACAGTTGAATGTAGATATCATGAACGCGAGGTGCAGGATACCAGGCCGAGAAACCCGGGCAAGCACTCCCCTAATGTGCCGATCGCTAGCGCATCCAGGGCCCCGGCGCCCAGCTCCGCTGGAGAGGCCGTCACTGATCTGAGAAGTGCGTCTTCGGTTCGGATAGACTGATTCTGCGAACGCCTAGCCCCAGGAATCAATAAAAAAACAAGTGCTCAGTTTCATTTCAGATCAGTGAATAAACCGAAAGAAGAGACGTTTCTCGCTCGGCGCCGCACTATGCTCCGCTTCAACAAATGATAGTTTTCGGTGGAACCGGTGAACCACGCGAGCTGGTTAGATGCGTGGGACAGAGGGCTCGTAGTACCTGATAGCGCAGCTATGCAGTGGAAGGGAAGGAGCCTAAATCGACCCCCTTCTTTATTTTTTATTCAAAGACACAAAAGCACAGTACAAAGAGATTGGACTCTCGGATGAGACTAAGCAGCTACCGTTCCGACGCGCCCCTGACCCTATCTTTATTAAGACCGAAAACCCTCTCTAAAGTGGAGCCTAGTTGAAGCTGTCATTTAAATCATAGAATAGAAAGAAAAGACACTTTTAGGGATATAGATGGAGTCTCGCTCAGTAAAGAGAGTTGTAGATTCGTAGAAGAGGATCAGAGTACGCGCGCTACAAAACGCAGCCAGCCAGTTCGACGTTAGTGGAAAGAAGATAGTACTTGAGTACTGACCCCTCCGGGGCCCCCGGTTGCTTTGGCGCGCCCCACCCCAACGTTGGAGTATTGCCTTTTTAGCCTACGCTTGCTGCTTGCAGCATGGATTCTTTAGATCTAAAGAATCCATGCTTCCCCCGCCCCGGAGCGAGACTCTATCCAGATCTCAAAGAATAACGAGCTAGGCGGCCGGCGGGCAAAGAAAGGGGGCGGGCCGGCCGGTCGGGGCCTTGGCGATACGTTCTTCTTTCGAAGCGTTTTGCCAATAGAGCGAGGGCGTCCTTCTGGGGTGGGGCGTTTACTTTCAAATGACAACCGCCTGTTCCTGCAGCGGGGGCGTTGCACGAAAGCAAACCGCCCCCCGCCCGATTAAGTACCAGTTGCTTCGCTGGTGGGCCCACTTAGGTTAGGGGGGCATTGTCCCTCAGTTCTTACCAACCTCAGGTGTGTAATCGACATCTAGCTTATTATCGGTAGAAGTTTCATGCAAGCCTGACCTCAGCTGTCCATTTCTTATTCATTCAGGGCGCCCCTAGTGGACTTGGCGGTGCTCCTTTCTCAAACCAGAACAACTCTGAACGTTAGGGAAGATAAGGGAAGACCACCTGAGCGAACCGACCGAAGGGACTTTACTTATCCGAACCGAACGTTAGCGGCTTAAGCTAAGCCTATCACGAGCAGCGTCGCTGCTTGATCGGCGGGGAGGAGCATCTCAAAGTATGGGGCAAAGGATCAAGCGCTTTGACTTTGTCCCCCGGGATCCACCACAGGTTGGGTTTGAGAGCCGTGTGATGGGTGACTATCCAGCACGGTTCGGAGAGCACTTGTATGTAGTCTGCGCTGGTGAATGGAAGCCCCCGCCGCAAAAAAGAAGCGGCTCTTCCCACGGCTCCGTCACCATTGACTCTATTTATTATTATGGTAAATCAGTGTATCAAGATGTCAATCTTAGATCTTATTTCGGTTCGATACGTCCACCTACGATACTCACCTTTGGCTTTCGTCTCGGTAGGTGTATTATTCTACATTTTCCCAAAAGGACATTCATTCATTTCTTTCTTCCCCGTCGACCACTACGACGGAAACGACGCGACAAATCAAGACCCGGAAAGGAGAAGGGCCGGTGGTGGGCATTTGGGAAAGTCGGGCCGATCGGGTGTCTTCATTCAAGCGACGGTACAGAAGAAGAACGAAACGAAGTGAGAGGCCGGGGGGCAGGGAAAAGAGTCGAGTCGATCAGGCTCGACGACCGGGAGAAGCAAAACGAAATCAGGATTTGGCCGAAAAAGATGCAACGCTATGGATACCATGACCGATCACCATCGAGAAAGAAGAATTTTTCTAAATCACTTCGGGTCAGCGGGGCCTTCAAGCATCCGAAATACGCCGGGGTTGTAAATGACATAGCGTTCCTGATAGAAAATGACGACTCCTCCAGAAAAACGAAGTTATTCAAGTTCTTTTTACCAAAGAAGTCCCGCTCTGACGGCCCGACGAGTCATCTACTAAAAAGGACCCTCCCCGCTGTGCGCCCCTCCTTGAATTATTCGGTCATGCAATACTTATTGAATACAAAGAAAAAAATGCATTTCGACCCCGTCGTAGTTCTCAATCATTTCGTGGCACCGGGTGTGGCTGAACCATCTACGATGGGGGGAGCGAAGGAAGGAAGCTTAGATAAGAGAATACGCTCTCGCATCGCTTTTTTTGTAGAAAGCTCGACCAGCGAGAAAAAGTGTTTGGCCCAAGCCAAAAAGAGGTTGATCCACTTCATTCGCTTGGCGAATGATCTTCGCTTCGCGGGAACAACAAAAACCACCATCTCGCTCTTTCCTTTCTTCGGTGCTACCTTTTTCTTTCCAAGGGATGGGGTTGGGGTGTATAAAAACCTATTTTTTGAGTATGCCCGGGAACAACTCCTAGGTCAATTAAGGATCAAATGTTGGAACCTCATGGGTAAGGAGAAGGTAATGGAATTGATAGAGAAATTCATAGACCTAGGTGGGATAGGAGAATTGATAAAGGGAATAGAGATGATGATAGAGATCATACTGAGAAAGAGGAGAATTCCGTACGGGTACAACTCTTATTTGAACGAAGTGCAAAAAATGCGATCTTTTTTGTCTAATAGAACAAACACAAATACCTTAATTGAGTCGGTAAAGATCAAATCTGTTTATCAAAGTGCTTCTCTGATTGCTCAAGACATCTCTTTTCAACCGAGGAACAATCAAATCTCATTTCGTTCCATTTTTTGTAAAATAGTTAAGGATATTCCATTAATAATGCCAAAAGGGGTGGAGGGGATACGTATTTGTTGTTCAGGTCGATTAGGAGGTGCGGAAATAGCTAGAACTGAATGCGGAAAGTATGGAAAAACATCTCGTAATGTATTTCACCAGAAAATCGATTATGCTCCTGCTACAGTATCTACTCGTTACGGAATTTCAGGTGTCAAAGTGCGGATCTCATATAGTCAAAATAAGAAGGGACGTGCTATATCCGAAACGTACGAAATTTTTCAAATATAGTAAAGGCAGATGTTGTAGGGGTCGCGAACCGGACGGTACACAACTTGGTTTTGGAAGATATGGCACCAAAAGTTGTAGAGCTGGTCGTCTTTCATATCGAGCCATTGAAGCAGCGCGTCGGGCTACAATCGGACAATTCCATCGTGCTATGAGCGGACAATTCCGAAGAAATGGTAAGATATGGGTAAGAGTTCTCGCAGATCTTCCTATTACGGGGAAACCTACAGAAGTGAGAATGGGAAGAGGAAAAGGAAATCCTACGGGTTGGATTGCTCGTGTGTCCACGGGACAAATCCCATTTGAAATGGATGGTGTGAGTTTGTCAAATGCTCGACAAGCCGCTACATTAGCGGCGCATAAACCATGTTCGTCAACCAAGTTTGTTCTGTGGTCGTAACGTAATTGGTTAGTGGGGAAAAACCGGGCCGGGACTCAAAAGAATTTGGCGAAGTCTTTGTTCCTGAACGACGGAAGTGGAAAGACAAACAGGGAGAGGGATATACTCCTTTTTTTTGTAATCGCCGAAATTGTACGACGAACCTTCTTGTTCCAGGCGTACGACCCTGAGACGTGACGGTGTCACTTTTCCGGCCCGGTAAAGTGACAGTTACATAATTAAGAATAAGAAAGAGAAGAGCTAAGATTCAGGAAAGGATGACCTTAGGTTAGGGTATTTGTTCCATTTTTGAAACGGGAGTCTTTTTTTTTTCGATTTCTGATTCCCTTGATCCAAACGTCGAATGTGAACATACCAATACGACGTATTCGCGAGCGCACCTAACGATGACTTTCGTAAGTAGTGTGAACCAGGACTAGAAACTGGCCCCTGCAGTGTAAGCCGGGAGTACTGCAAAGGCCCTCTGCAGGGATAGAGGTTGTTCCTCTCGGACCTGACCAATCCGAAAGACAATAGCATCTGCGTGGCGACTCCACTGGGGAGAAGAGTTTCAGTCTGTGGCTTATCTCAACCCCTTGTTGGTAGTTGCCCACTAGGAATCTTTTTTCCCACACACTCAGTGGACTAAATCATCCACTGGCGACCTTGCTCCATTTGAAGTCTAACAGTTCATCACCCTGCAGGTCTTACAGTCAACTTCTACGAACCCAAGCATCTATAGACCTGACTGGCACTGACTGTAACGATCCAGAAAGACCGCAACCTAAAACGGAGATAGAACAGAACCATCAGATGATGAATACTCCTCCGAAACGCTGGCTATCCGCCACCCCACTGGCATTACAGCCCCCTCCAGGGCCCATGCCGGATCTCATAATCCTAGAGAACTTCCCGAAGTTCTTCGGTGCAGGATCTTACTCTGCTGAAGACTACAAAACTTTCAAGATCTCTGCACTGATCATTCTATCGAGGATGAGACGGTAGCAGTCAGACTGAAAGTCAAAACCTTTGACGGATTAGCTCTGAGCTGAGGCAGTTGACCCCTTCCTCCATTTTAGGTTGGGATTATTTTGAAACTGCCTCGAGGGTAAACATTTAGGCCTAAACGATCTCATGAGCATTAAAAAAAAGTAAGGATAATATTTATTAGAATACAACGAACGGTAGAACTGCCTAAATCAATTTCGCTGAGAGTTCTTTGTAGAACCACGTTGGTTAGGGATCTGTACGTCCGTTTCCTAGGCCAATAATAGCCTTCCAAGTACAGCAGAGGAAGCCCATAAGTCTGAAAAAAAGTACTTATCAGCAATCTCATAAGTACTTGGAAGGGGAGGAATCTCATTTTTTCGTAGGACATATTCCCCAAAAGCAAGCATTCGCTTCCTTAGACAAGGAGCAAAGCCCTCGCCGCGAAGAGCGAGTGCTTGACTTTTTTGTTGTTTTTAGGGGCAAAGCTCGTTCGAGGAAGCTCCTCAGTAATCGTCCGCGGAAAACTCCTATTTCGTTTCCTCCATCTAAGCGAGTGCCCTGCTTTGATTCCAGAGATGTTTCCGATACAAACAATTCACTATTTCCTTCCGATGCAGTGACTTATTAATTGAAGGAGGTGAACGGACAGCAAGGGGGAGGCGGGCATTTTTATGTAACCGTCAGTACGTCGACGTTCGCTCAAGCGAGAGGTTGTATACCTGGTTGGACGATCAGTGGTAGCTGCTATAAGCAGCTCATGTCTCGTACTACGAATAAGAAAGTTGCAATAATAGAGATCTCTTTCCTCACCGAGTTTGCCGGCCTGGGATGCGGATTCGAACCGCGTGGTTTATCGGCTGATCGATCTACCATTTGATCCCGCGGGGAAAAAAAGAGCAGGCGCACCCCGCTTTTGCGAAATTTCAATTAGAAAATCTCAAAACTATGAACAGAGTCGCCGGTCAAACCGGATTTATAGCATCATTAAGGTAAATCAAAATGAAGATTGCAGGGTCTTTAGACACTTTACCGGCGGGGGAGGCGTAAGGAGGTTAAGTACTCCGTTTTGAACGACCACATTCGACGCGTCGACACTCGGGGTCTGACGAAACGAGCGTTCAAACAGACCAAAATTGTCCTCCCCAGGGCCACGCATAGAGATCAGTGATCGACATAACCTGGCACTACCAGTCGAATAAAAAAAAACTTCCAGCCAGCAACCACTCACCACTCGGAGGTAGGAGGAGGACTCAAGGTTCACATAAGAAAGGCATGGGACAACCTTCTCTCTTAAGCCTTATCTCTCACCGGATTCGCTTTGTAGTCTCGTTCCAGCAGCTCGGAGCTGCGGGGAGCCGGGAAGGCATGCTTAAACTTGACAACTAGCGAGAGCGGGGAAGCAGCCGTGAAGTTCGTGTAATTACCCCCTTTCATCCAACTATTTGATACGCGAACTAAGTCAGTTCAGTTAGAACAGGTTGCCCGGTCAAATATCGTAAGGCTCCACCCTTTCTTGGAATGGTATAGGCCGCCCACATCTTCATTTTGAGAATATGGCAAAGCTATGCGACCCCCATTTCTTCAGCTAGTATGGCGCAGCGGGTCGGACTACGCAAGTCTTTCCGCTGGGAGCTCACGAGCGATCCCATCCGGGTCAACCACTTACCTACTTACTTATCGAATGAAACCCGGAAAAGGGAACGACGGAGCTGCGGTTTCAGCTGACTTAGTCTTTTACAGATATCCTCATTGAACCTATATGAATTGCCAAGCTTTCGAAGCACTTCTTGTTCCACCAACAGAATCTTCGGCTGAAGGGATATGGGAAGCCCTTTTGTCTACTGACTGAATGCAGGGTGTCCCAACCAATAGACAGGAGTCAACTTGTATTTAGTTTCCATAAGAGAGGCAGTGGAAACCCACTAGAGTTTTGAGTCGTTCAAACGTCGGATAGATAGCGCGAGGAAGTGAAAGAGGATCCACCAAAGGGCTACCAAGAACCAATATGACATATGGGTCACCTTTGCGAGGTTAGAAGGAGGGATAACTACTCTAAGTTGGACCTATTAGTACGTGCTTTTGCTGCTTCGCTTTCGAACTGTCCCTCAGGCAATCAATAAAGAATTCGCGGCCAGGAAGAGGGTGATGGGCTCAGCTCAAGCTGCTGTCAGGAACAAAGTACTCGCAACAAACTGGCTTTGGTGATTCAGTCGAATTGGATAGTCCAGCCCCTTCTTTTCTCCCTTTTCCGCTCTGTGGAACTAGTTATGCCAATGCTTTTTCCCAGGTTGTTGATGGAACCTGGCTTTAATCTTTTGATAGCAGGAAGGAGAGGGAGTCCAATCAGTCAAATAGGAAGGAAAACGGAAAGTCGTCGAAAAGCAGGGGTGGGTGGCCAATCAGCCAACGATCTAGTAGCCCTACTGATCAACTTCCTAATCTCTTGCGTATTTACGCCCCTACCGAAAAATCTTCGATTCCTCTATCACTCGATGGAAAAGGTGAGGTACTCAAAGAGATGGCTTTCCAAGCAAGATGAGTGATGATCCGAGTCGTCGTTCTTTCTCCTTGTTGATCACATGGCTATTGTGCTATTGTAGTCCCCTCTACCTTTGGAGAGAACCCATCCTCCATTGATTCACTAGACTTGTATCTATCCTCAACAAGCTCTTTTGAGGTGAGATCAGTCAGTCTAGAAAACAGAGTGGAAGGTCCGGGGGAAGGCGGTGGGTCATCAAAAAGTAGTTGAATCGATCAGTCCGTTCATAGCAGTCAGACACAAATCCTGGCTTTCTCTACTGTTTGGGAGCACCGGATAATAAGGAAATCACCAATTAGAGTTTGTCATGTAAAGTGAGTCAATAGTCCTTCTTTAGAATCAGTGGAAATGCCGGGGGTTCCCCAAGTCAGCAATAGCAAGTCTGCAAGACATAGCCTCAGACTCCTGGTCTGAGGTCTCATTTGTCGTCTTTTGCAAAGACGGGAGTCAACCTCTACGGTTCGGTTCGTAAGGATAAAGAAGAAAAAGGCCCCCAATGAAAGTCAGCAATAGAGAGGAAGCGAAAAGCGCTGATTCTGTTCTATACAAAAGCATGACAAATCGCCTAAGACAAACTGGTGCTCGACGTGTAGACCGATGACTTTCTGATTGTGATGTACCTGATCCTAACGACATCAATGGTACTCTCGTCTATTCTGCCACAGATGCTCTTTTTTTTTTAGTGCTTTTTTTCTTTCTGACACTATCACATCTAATGCTTGCTGAAAAGCAACCTCTGCGATGATGCTCTTGCAAACCTTCCTATGACTGAACGAGAGCCTTTTTCAACTTTCCCACTAACAGAGAATGAAGGGAGGCAAATCGAAGCCCTGTCTCTTGCCCGGCGTAGCTGTAGGTTGACGTTATGGTCCAACCGGATGCTAGGAGGTGCATAGTTGTTGGCCCAGTCAGTCCGACCTGTGTACAGTCTCGCCTTCAGTCAATATGAACGATAGAATATTTTTGATATTGACTGCATGACGAACCAACCTTTTTGGCATGGAGCGGCTCAATTCCTCTCTATTAGCGCAAAGGTTAATGAGTGCCCTATCCCTTTTCTTTTTCATGTACTTACTCTATATGGCCTTGGTCTCGTTTGTCTCACTCTTTCACACTAGTCGAGGCAAGCAATTCTGACTCCGAAAAAAGAAGACTGTGACGACGCTTTTTTTTTTAGAGGCGTGTAGAATGACGACGATCTTCTAGCCACGGCGCTATGACTCGATTACTGATGGCATAGTTAGTAGCCTTTTATGGTCCACGATTCTCCGTACAATCTTATGTATTATTAATACATTGATAAGTTGACGTGGTCATTTCTAGTGCTGGATTCTTGGTAGGCCTTCTCTTCCTGGGGAATGGGGAAAGGAAGAATGTTCTATTCGTTCCTTCAGCAATAAGGAGAGGGGCAGGAGGGTTCTTTCCTTTTTTATTTAAGCCTTAGCCGAGAGGAGAAGAGACCTTCTTTTTGAGCTTGGATCTCGCTTTGATCTTTGCTGACCGATATCCTTAGTCTTGATGCTAACATCTTAAGCCTGTGTACACGGCTTCTTATTCACTCTTTCTTTGGTAAAATTGTTTACCGATCTTCTTCGGAATATGGCTCTCGGTCTACGACATCATGATCACCTACCCTCGATATACTTATATAAGTATATATAAGTATCCATTAGGTTCACTCCCTTGAAGAGACGATTGGAGCATTCCTGTTTTCAACTGACCAAAAGGAGCCCCATAGAGAGTAAGCTTTAGAATTGTTTACTTACTTGCAAAAACTTGGTCCTAATCCGGGAAGATGATCACGAAGATCTTTGACGTGTAGACCAAAGGCTAATCCTTTTTTTTCTTTGATTCTTTTGACGGTACGGATAGTGCTATTCCTATTCGGTTACACAGGGCTTGCTTGACTCTTTCTTTTCTTTCTAGCACTTATAGTGATTTGTCGTCGTCTGAAACTTTCAAGTCTTGATGCTTTCCCCAGCCTTCTTTCATTCCGGTCAAAGTTGGATTATCGGTTAAGGTCGAAGAAAGCCCTTTCGGTGCCCCCTTAAGAGAGAGAAAGGACTGACGGCCCACTTGTCGCATAGGAAAGAAGAAACTTGTCATCAATGCCGTCGAAATCGATCGAGTATTTCGGAATCTACAGAAAAAACAAAGTGAACGGTCCGTGCGTCGAGTGTAGTACCCGTTACTATCTTCCTCTATCTATACCGTAATCGGGCTTAGGCGAAATGAGGCTTGACTATGGACCGAGATCCGTTTCATCTATCCCCTGCTTTCTTCTCTCTTTCGGTCAGAGCATGGTCTTACCAGTCGGCTATGTAACGGGAGTGAGCCATACGGGTGCTACCTAGCTGAAAGTCATCATGTGAGGTATACTTTCACCGATCAATCTACAGAGAGTGCCTCGATCCATCATTATGTAAGGGAGCCAGCCAAACCAAAAAAAAGGAGTAAGCGCTCAAAGGAGCAAAAAAGAGTAAGCATAGAGGGAATGACTAGTCGAATGCCAAAAGAATCAAGCTAAGGCCAGGCAATCAAAGTCAAGCGAGTCAGGTGCATCAATAAAAAAAATCCGTTTTAGTTCCCACCCCAAAAAAGTAAGCTTACTGTTAATTACTATCCTTTGGATAGTCGAGCCCAGCGAGGAAAGATGCAGCGACTAAGCGAACAAGGCCAGAATAGTAAGCAAAGATGCGAAAATCCCCGCTTTGGACCAGAAATAGTGGTAACCCCATCGGCGGTAAAAGTAGGACAGACCCATTTTCGTGGGTCAACAAGACAAAAATAGGCTCTCATTGACTAGCAAAGGGTTCAGAAAGCACAGTGGTCTCAACAAGAGGATAAGAGGCGGGTGTAGTTCAGTCTGGACTTGGTACGTGATGCAAACTACAAATGTGATCAAGAAAGGTCTCCCTTGCTACCCTAACAAGTAGCTCAAGATCTGGAGAAGTGAGAGCCATAGGTTTTATAAGTAGCTCTTCCGTCACATGTAACCACCAAAGAGAGAATCCAATCAATAAGCAAGTTATGAGAACAAATCGAATATCCCTAAGATATGCATGAAGAAGAGCATCGGCTAAGCCAAATGCTTTGATTCTGGATGTCCTTCTCCCCGAATCTGCCAATCCTATCTTTCGATCTGGAGATCGAACTAAATAGGAATCTTTCCCTACTTTTGGTATCTTGAAGGGTATTCTATTATGATCTGCAGTAGTAGGTACCCATGGTCTCAAACAATATGCAGCTGACCAGCCTCCGGTAGAATGACATAGAATCTTTTTTCCGCTAGGCACTCCTTGCATCTTCTGTTGAAGTTTCATCTTATGGGAAGGATGAGAGAGCTGCTGCCAGATTCGTTCCCGCTCCTGTGGAATCTGTAGTGCTTCCTGCTTTATCATTAGCGGATGCGGCATTACTTTGACCCAAACGGCTTGTTGTCTATTAGTAAAACCTTGATTAAAAGATCCATTCTTATTTCGAACTCTCGGACTAGTGGATTTGAACTGGGAGAAAAGTGGTAACATTTTCTTCAAGAGGATGATTTGGAGAAATTCAAAGGAGAAGTTGTTTATCGAGTGAATAGGTGCCCTTCCACTCCCGAATTCATTCTTCCTATTGGAGTTCTTTGCGGAGAAGCTCTTCCTTTCCGGAGCAACTTTCCCGAGGACCAATTGAGAAAGGCGGCTTCCTTGCTTCTTCGTATACAATGACGAATCCGCTTTCTTATTCTACGATCTATTCTGATAGAGCATAGTCTTCAGTTAATCGGAGAACCGGAATCCATTCTTCAGAGTAAGAGCGGCACAACCACTGACAGTGCTAACTACCGTCCTTCCCTTGCCCAACTTCTAATTGTTTCACGAACTGCATCTAACTTTGAAAGATGCTGCTATATATTAGATATTACCCGCTATGGCCTTTAATGATGCAAGCTGTAATTAAAATCTTTTTCACTCGAGCTACCTAGCTTTGATTTGAACTCTTCCCACCTTAGAGCTGTCTCAATCCCACCCTCCGAAGTTGAATGGAAAGACCCGCATACAGCACGAACATAGGCCTCGTAAGCTTTAAGTGTTACCGAGATCCGTCTATCCCAAATAGCCCTCTCTTTCTTGCTTACTGACTTTGGTATTAATTCGTCTAAGATTGATTTCAGGTGGTGTTGTGGAATTGGGTTGCTTACAGAGTGATAGCCATGGGGTTCTATCTTAGATAGCCTGTTTCCTTTATTATACGAAATTAAGGTTTCCCCTTCTTTGACATCCATGTAATTAGGTAGGGTTTTTTTCATTTTGTTAATATGGATTAGCTTGTTTATGAGTTCGAGTGGAGAATGGAGGCCCTTAAAGACACCGCTATAGATTTGGGGGAGATGTAGGGAATAAGTAGCAGTTGTAATAAAGTTGTCGTGGACTGTGTAGACAGGCGCATGGAGATTGATAGCCTCGCTTGAAGTGTAGGACAAAAATCCACTGAAAATACATACATGTTAGTTAGTACCTCAAGGGCCGGACAGAAAAGGAAGTCGTAGACACTTTCTTTCAATTAATATCTATTGCCCACCGTCCACTTCTATGCAAAAAAAAGGCCTTTACCTTCTTTATAAGCCAACTATCAATTGTATAATTGGTCTTCGATCTACCGCTTTCAAGCTCAAGTCGTTCTACGATCAAAAGCCAGTCGTAAACTCTTTTTGCAAGCTCAGTCTTTTCCAAATCAAGATCTCTGTCTGTCTTCGTTCTCGCAAGCTCAGTCACCAGACAACAAACTTCGTTCTCGAAAGCGCTCAGTCTCAAGCTCAAGCTAAGCTGTGGTCTAATCTCTCTGTCCTTCCGTCCCCCCTATTAGCTAGTTGTCCCGTCCGTCGTCCAATCCCTCCCTTCGTTCCTATAGTCCATTAGAGTAATGGGTCTAAAATCCCGAAGTCCCTGAGAGCCTTATTTGATTTACCGGAATGCGGTTTAGAATCCGTCCCGTCCGTTCTGTCCTCTACTAGTCTCCTCAAATAGCAAACGTCCGCTGAGATCGAGATGTCCCTTAATTTAGTCGGTACGGTAATAACGAGAGTATATCCCGGAGTTCCGTACCCTTATAGTACACTAGGCTTGTGGTCTAGACTCCTTCCCTCACTTCGTTCATGATAGTCCATTAGTAGTCCCTACCTCCCTTAGATGCGTATTAGTGAGGCTCGCTACAATGCCTCTATCTCCTATTGTAGGCCGATAGGTCCGCTATAGCCTATCCGCCCACAGAGGTACCCAAACTCGTCGCCCTCTCTAGGGCAACCTCTGCCTGCCTCCTAAAATGAGCTGTACCGAGAGAGAGGAATAGCCTCTTTCGAGTTCCCCGTGCTACGGCTGCTGCTACAGCATCATATTTCATGATCATATTCTCTGAGCCGCACCTGGCATCTCAGTTGTTGTTGTTATCAACCGTGGTAAATCATTGAATACATTAACAACCATTAGTGAATTCCCAAAGCAATCCTAATCCCTTGCTGATGTGATGTGTTTTACATCGCACCGACGCCATTGTGTTTGTGTGAAGCTCAAGAGTCAACAAATGCAGGAATAGCTCCTCTGATGACTCAAGCAGAGTTGCTTTCTGATTCCCTGGCCTAGGTAAGGGTCTATCGCTGTCTATATAGGAATTCTACTTCCTGTTTGAGTCGTAATAGCTCCTGTCCTGGGCTTTTTAGATAGTTCACTCTGCTTCGGGCCGGCTTTCGAGTTGAAACTCCGCTCCTCGGCTTAAGAGCTTTAATAGCTCCTCTTCGGAGGTTTCTGGCTTTTTTCTAGGTTTTGAGGTGAGGAACCCTCGCGTTAGGCTTTCGAGTTTCCCTGTTCGAGAGAGCTCCTTGGCCTGGGCTCTCGAAGCTTATAAGCTTGTGGTATAGTTCGTACTCACATTAAGCTGTGGTCTCCGTCTCAGTCTCGTGCCTTCATTCCGTCGGTATAGGTATACAGTAAAATACCTGCCTCGAAGTCCCGTCAGTTGAGTGCCGTCAGTCAGTGTTCTCAAATCCCAGATCCCCATAGTCTCCAGCGAGTGGAGGACGAAAGAAAGACGTTTCCGCTTTTCTGCCAAAAGAGCTCGTGTAGTTCTCAGAATACACCTACTTGCAGGCCTTTTTGCTAAGTAGTTCTTTTTTTTACCAACAGCGCTCGCTGACTGAGTCCCAGGGGCCAGCCCGTCCCTAAAACTGCTGCTCGCTTCTTTAGATTAGTACTCCCATAGCTAGGGGCAAACAACCTTCCACCCCATACTGATGCGATTTCCCACTGCGCATCTCTCGACCAGCTCGTTCTAGCGCAGCGAACACTGACTTTGCCTTGAGGAGAAATCCTGTTCCCGGAGTTGTTCAAGCTACTGGAGTGGTATTTCACTTCAACGTCACCCGAGAGCGTCGAAAGCCATGGAAGGCCTTAATCCTGCCTGATTGGTAGTACTCATAAGGTTTGGTTCCAGGCAAAGATTAAGTAGTTCAATCCCCTATCTCATACCGAAAAACGTGTAAGATGATGGGGCGAAAAACATAATATTGACGGGGGCCCGCCTCGCCACTCCCCCGTCCCATGGCCGAAAGCCTTTTGAAGTTTTTTTAATGCTTCGACCACGGCCTTCTCTTCTCGATTGAAAAAGAACAACCGAGGTCTTGGTGTATTGGATCCGCTCTTCTTTCCGCATGAACACATGAATTAGATTCGATTCCTCTTCCTTATTCTTTACAAATAGAACCCCCCACCCGAACCTTTCTTAAGACTACCAAGCCCTCTCGAATTAGTTCTACGATAGAAGCTTTCAACGTACACCCGGGGACAAATCTTTCACTCACTGAGAAGTGAAAACCTGTGACTATATCGTCCTGAAGACGGATGCGACGGGAAGAAGTGGCATTTAGAAGTGTTGCTGACTTTACATTTAGGTTTCGGCATAACAAAGCTTGCACTGTCTTTTCGCACTTAGGCGCACAGCGTGCCGTTGGTAATGATTCTACTACGGTGCCGCAAATTCGCAAGCTGATCCTAAGTAATCGTTGTTGTTCATTGGATTCCGGAGGAATGACTTCGTTAGGATTGGAGAATTGCTGCGATTCTTCCTGAATAGACTCGATTCTCCCGTCGAGAGTGACTTTGAAAGTCTTACCTAAACTCTTCCGACTGAATATGAGAAAGCCTATAAAACAACGAGCTACTATCATTTCTTCATTATAGATTGAGATCTTCTTCGAACTTGATGCACAAATAGATGGAATAGCAGCAAATAGCATATTTCTATCCTGCATATCCGTTGAACTCAATCTCATTGGGAAACGTTATCCGTATCTATCTTTCCGCAACGGAACGGGAAGTTGTGTAGGACACCCGGCGGCCAAGTCCAAAAAGAAAAGAAAAGAAAGAAGAGAACGAAAGGAGAACTTCACTTTGTATTTGGTAACTCTCCTGTAGTCTTCTTTAACCTTGAATGCAATTTATGGATTCGACTGCAATAGTCCCTCGGACTCGAAAAGTGTTAACGAAAATGGCTGATCCAATAGCAGATTCCGCAGCTGCCACTGTTAGAACTAATAAAGCAAATAATTGACCCATCATATCATCCAAAGAAACGGAAAATACCAAAAAGTTCGAATTGACAGCTAATAACATTGATTCAATTGGCATTGACATAATAGGAATATTTCGTCTATTAAGGAGGATTCCCCGAATACCTAAAATAGAGATGATCATAGAAAATGTGAAATATTTGATAGGATCCGTTTCGGAAACGTAGAATGTCAGAGAAATTCAAATTATGTGAGGCTTAGAAAGCGTCATAGAGTCCAGGGAGAGCTTTTCTTCTTATTCTTTGTCAGGCTCGTCTTACCTTTTTCTCCTTCTCAAACAACGCGTTTGATTTCCTTCCTTATGACTTTGTATAAGGAATTCAATCTTTCTTCCTGATCAAGAGAGTCCAAGAACTCCAAGGCATCTTGGAGTCTTTCCTCCGGGGTGATGGCCGGGGTCCATCACATCCTCCATCACCCGATTGGTGACGGCCAGAATTTGGTCCGGCGAAGGACCTGCGAAAATAGAACCTCAAGACGCCCCACAATATTCTGAATCACCGCGACCAGAACGTCATTCACTGGAGGCTGAATCACTTCGTGGTGAGGGACATTTAGGGGGGCAAGAGGGTTCATCGGGGTCAGAGTATGACCCATTTTCAGATAAAGAATCGGACTTAACAAGACAAGAGCTCCTAATATTATTATGGAAAGTTTCTTTTTCTTCTTCATCTTACCAAAACCTGATTTGGATAGAGTAACGGGAGAAATCCGCTTTACTAAACTCAAAAAGATTCGAATTTCTGGATCCTCCTTTTGTTGTCATGGCCGTTTTGACTTAGAATGAGCACTGTGAACTATCCGCTTCAAAAGGATAGTTGGATTGAACTCCATTTTTGCTTGAATTACTATACTATAAGGAAAAGGGCAGAAAAGAGGAACAGCTGGTAGGCTATGGTAAAGAAGCACTAACGGGGCGCTAACGGTAAGAAAGAGCACCATGGGACCGGGGAGCAGGTCGCGCTCCCGCCTAAGGTAGAGGAAGAGGTGGAGCTCACCCGCTCATGCTCTTCATGCCTTGGACCGCGAGCTGAGACCGTCCGTGCATCGTTGATCTTCGTGGGCGATGGAATCGTGACCGGTAAGGCAGGCCCACCCTGTACGGTCCCGTTTGCTTTAAATGCATTCATCCCAGCCGGCTCGCTACAGCTAGGTGACTTTTTTGATGAGCGCGAGCCGCCACTCCTCCAGAAGGACACCGAGGTCTTCCATCTCTTGAGTGCTTTGGGGGAACTCCCAATCGAGATCCAGTCCATCGAATCCTTATTTCCGTCCAATCTCAATTGTGGAGTCGATGAAGCTTTGGTAGCCATGCGAGCGAAGATGGCGTGGTCTCCGGCAATAGAGAGTAGGTTCTTAACCGGTGGATTCTTGTGATGAAGGGTGGTGGTGAAGCTGGATAGCAAGGGACTGTCGGATTCTTACACTGTAAGCTCATATGAGACGGGGTCAGGTGTGAGGAATGCGTAAAAAAGTGGTTGAAGTAGGATGTGTCTATGGTGTACACGGGGTAGCTCGAACTCAGCCATGATGTCCAGTAAGCGGCCTTCACTGTGGTAGGTGCCGGAGACCCATGATCGGGGAGTGTCGAGAGGGGATAAAGCAGGTAAACAAGAGGGTAAAGCTTTCTCATTAGGGGACCTATACTAATTTACTGGAGTCCAGTCCCTCGGAGGAGTCATTCTACAGAGGCTCTGGGATTGAATTCTATAGATGGGGTTCCCGCAGATATGATTCGTATTTCATGCAACTATTTGAAAGATAAATAAAGGGGAGTCCAGTTCCGAAGGCTCTCAAGTCGACGCCTTTACCTTATTTAGGGAGGCGGGGGCTCCACTTGACAGGCCCAAACAAACTTTCACATTCCATTCCGAACCTCCATACTTTCTATACAAAAATAGGTCGCTATCGTATTCTCTCTCTGACCTGTGCAATGCTTCCTCACAATTTAGTCTTCCCTAAGAATAGCATGTACCGTTTCAACAATTCTTTGGTTTGCCATGCATTCTCACTAAAGCAATAGGTCGCCAGGTAGGTCACGATTTGACTTTTCATTTCTTTGTATAAAGCAAAGTTCTTCCTCTTCCGATCTTGTTCGGGTTTGTAAGTCTTTCTAAATTCCCGAAGTTGTTGTTACAGCAGAGCTATGGGAGTCGAACCCAATCAATTTATTGAAGATCGGGAAGGTCAAAAAAAATGTACAAAAGCCTTTGGTCGTCTTGATCATCGCTTCTTGACTTCAACTTCTCCTTCCTTCTGTAGACTGAACGAGGACAGCGGTAAGGGAAAGTGAAGTCCAGTATGTAGACACAATCCTACTTACTGTTAAAGCATACGATTTGTTTGCCTTGCTTGGAGACTCGGCCTCATATCCTACTGAGCTGCGAGTGAGGCAGCCGAACGAGGAAGGCGAAGACTATTCTGTAATGCCTTGCCTTGAGCAGCTAAGGGAAGATTCCTACTACACTGCCTATGGCTTACGGTAGTTTCTATTCCCTTGTTGCCTTCGCCCTCGGAAATGGCTCCTTTCCTACCTCTTTGACTTTCAGGTACTTTTTCTTATTCTATCTTCAGTACTGCCTTCCGGTTCCTGGGTATAGTAGGAGCCATGTCTCCCGAGAAAGGCCGTCCCTCCTGTACTCAGTACATATGGCTTGCTGCTTCTAGTCATGAATTCCTTATACAGTAGTTTGAGGTCTAACAAGAAGTGTACCGGAGGTCAAGTAATTGTATGGCCGTTTAAATGAGCTAGATCGATACTTACTACTACTATGTCCTCGCGGGCGAGAGAGCAGCTTCTCTTACCTTGCCTCCCCCTGCTTCCTTCATCCAACCCTCTGTCCTCACTCTCCAATCTTCCCTTTCCAAGGAAGCAAACGAAGCAAAAGCAGTCAGTAAAGAGCAAGCAATGAGACAATCAGACCCCTCTGATTGGCTTGATTCCCTCTTCCAATCACGAGAAGCGGTTGATCGCCACTGAAAAGCATTCGGTTCGCTAGATGGGGAATCTTTCTGGCTGATGATGGTAGAACCCACTCGGAAAACTCAGACATGGGAGGACGTCCAAATGACTGACCAGCGCTAGATGGATGTTCCCTAGGGTCACGCGCAGAGGATGCAAAATCAAAACCTTTTTTTTTGTTTGGAGGGCGTAGTCATGACTTGTCAAGAGAACGATGAGAAAGGCAGAGACTCTCCTTTTGGGCGAGGTCTTCCAAACCTTTGACTCATTCAGTCAATCCCTTCTTTCTCTGGCTGAATTGCCCTACTCAAGGTCTCAAACTGGGGGCTTTTCACGGCTCCAAAGTGGAGAAAGCTTGTGTTTTTGTCTGACCGGTCAAGCTCCATCGAGATTCTCATTGACTTTTGAGCTCCCTTTTTCGAAGGGATCACCTCTCAGAAGAGATTCCATTACATAATGAGAGAGAGTTGTCAAACGGTAGGGCTCAAAAGAATCCATGTGATTGGTCCACGTCCGTGTTCTCAGTCTCACTTGCTCTATCTGCTCGTCTTGACTGATTGGACCCTAATTTCTTGTCTCTTGTGCCCAGCTTGGTTCACTCTCACTGATGGGAAACCCCAGATCTCCATAGGAAAGCCTGAGCAAAAAGAGGGAATCCCTGAGAGAAGAAGCACCCTTCCACGAGGGGGAAGTTCTCAAACCCTAATCCAATTGGATTAGGATAGGCCTTTTCTACTGAATCTGCCATAGCCTGTGTTGTCAGTACTCCCTCAGGATCAAGATCTGGATTCGGACTTGATTGGCAGCTTTCGTGAAGAAAGAGGAGTCTTCTCGTCTCAAAGTCGAAGGAAGAGAAAAGGCTTGATCAGGGATCTGATCGGGTGGGGGCTACTTGATGATAGAGGATCAAGCTGCCTAGAGCGCTTCCTCACCTTGAACCGAAAGGCACTCCCGTCCACTGAAGCGAGAGAGCGTGAAATGCATAATGGGCACTATGCCTCAAAACAGAGAACTTCGCTTCGACACCCTCTCCCTAACAGGAACAGGAGCCTTCCTCAACAAGCGAACCCATATCCAGTTTATGGTCTATTTTAATCCGTCAAAGCATTGATGAATCTTGTGCTCCGCAAACGTCGACCCTCTAATGGCACTCCTTTGCTTAGGTCCTGTTTCGGGGCTCTTCCTCGCAATGGACCTTTTTGTCAGCTTTCTATCTCTCTGTTGAACATTTCTATGCCAATACGCAGTACATTGACTTACTTTACAAACTTCCTACTGCTGTGTGAACAGAACCCTCTTGGTGAAGCGGAGTACTCATCCGAAGAGGAAGCTAGGTCAGAGAGAGGGAAGCCCCATTGTTTCCAACCACCTGGAAGGAATAGGCAAAAGCAGGCAAAGGGAAGGCAGAGAATGGCTTGAGTTCCCAACAGTCATCCTTCTACCTACACCTGATTTGACTGAGCTTGTCATCTTGTAGGTCACCAAAAACAAGAGAAGGAAAAGACCTGTGGACAATCATACAATGAGCCTGATGATCACTGTGAACTGTGGACTATAAAGCTTGGAAGCGGTCAGACAGAAAAGCTGGCGGTGCTGGTAGTCAGCTGTCAGGTTAAAAGCATGTATGTCAAGGTATACGAAACCAAAAGAAAGCTGCATGCATGGTGACAACAGTCAGAGATCAGAGCACAAATAAGGAGTTTGAATGCATTTCACATAATGGTTCCATTATGTTCTTCAAAATACTGTACACCTCCAGCCTCCCTTTTTTGGGATTTTCTTTTTGTTTGTCTTTTGTGTTTTTTGGCTAAGGGTGGTTTACTGGGGTCTTGTAGCGGCATGTGGATCGGAAAGGAGGGGCTCATTCGACTCATCAGTGATCCCAGGGCCTACCTCAAAGATGGGATTGGTGGATTGGAAAGCTTAGGCAGGAGTCGGACATTCCATACCAATCTGTCTGATCCGCTACTAGCAGGTGGTCCTCTCCAATCCAATTTCTTCATCGATAGGTGGGGTTAATGAATTCGTAGGTTACTGATTCGGGTTGTCAAGAGGAAGAAAGCTGGTACGGGTCCCGACCGAGTAGCTGCACCTTGATGAAAGGATCATTTGAGTTCCAAGAAAGAACTACTAACTACGATTCTTGGTGGGAAGTATCGATCCAAAACAATAGAGCAGTTGTTTTGTGCTGATATTGCGTATTGCGATTCTCATGCCTAATGTATAAGCCGGAGCCCCTCCTGACAACTCTATTTGAGTCCGTTCACTCCTCACTCTACTAACGCAGGGTAAGTGATTATTGATATCCGACTGCCGGTGGGGAGACCGTAGACTGAACTGAAACCGTAACTGCTAACAAAGGGAAGAAGGAAAGAAAGCTCCTAGCTAGAGAGTGATGCTCCTAGCGTTACATAGACTTATGCTCTTAGCTTAGCGCGCTCTAGCCTGATGCTCTTAGCCCACCTACCTTCTTTCTTGGCTTACCGAGCTCGAGTACACCCGCTGCCTACATTCATTCTCTTTGCCAGTTCAGTGCACTTTGAAAGAAGCGACAGAAAAGCAGCCCCTTGGTGTTGAGCACTACTGAAAGAAGCTATTAAACAAGAGGTTAGGGCTATGGTGTCACTTTCCCTTTCCCGAGTTTGTTAATCGAAGACTGGTAACCAACCCTAATCTGTTAATCGCTTAGCCGAGACCGGATCCGTGGACTGAGCTGCTTACCGTTGACTGCTTCTTTGAGGGCTCTTACCCCTAAGCCGAAGCGCTGGACTGCACTCTTTCTTGTATCAACTGAGGAACTCTTCGTTACAAGTCCACTTGTCCTCTTATCCCCTTTCAGTCTCTTTGTGAGAGCTATTCTCCCGTTGCCGACTCGGTGAATCGAAGAGGAGTAACTTAACTACTCTTTACAGCTTCTTGTGTTGAAAGAGGAACTCCTTGTGACAACTCTTCTTGTTCGCTCCTACGCGTATGCCGGTAACAATTCCATCTTTGGAAAAATGAAACAAGTTGCCAGAGGGCCAAAGGCCATCACACAATTTACCTACCCCACCCACCACCCGGAAGAGATGAGCGAGGAGCGATCGAGTATGCTCTTCCGCGAGATCTTTCTTTCCTTTCTCAGTTAGGCAGCAAACGAAAGAAAGGCAGTGCAGGTTGGGGAGAGAACGAACGAAAAGGGACATCACAAGCAGAGAGGGAGGTTTGATCGGGGATAGACGGGAATGGAATGCTTTCTGTCAGTTACTAGTCCAATACCATTCTATCAGGCAGCAAGGGAAGCAAGGTAAAGCAGCGGAGGTAGGGAGAAAGAGATTGAGTGGTAGCGATCCCTCATTCCATTCTTCTTTCATTCTCGGGTAGCAAGGAGCTCAGCGAACGGATAAACCCCAGAAGTAAGGGACTCCCTTACCTTCCCACCCGCATTCCTTGCCTGTTCTAGCATCCCTTAGCGTTAATCCAGCAGCGAAGGCAGAGCCCGATAGTCCAGTAGCCATTGATCTTGTCGATCCACCCGCTAAGCTAATAAATGCATAATAAGAGAGTAGGAGGTCGGCTCCTGCCCCGGAAGGAGGTGCACACCCATGACGGAACATATGCTAAGGCCTTTGGTGGGTAAAGAGAGAAGTCAATGGAGAACTCAAAAATCCAATGACTTTTTGATTTGTTCGTACCATTCTGTCATCGATCACTGCTGGATCGGTTGGTGAGTCACCCAAAAGCATCGAGAAAGGTCCAGCATATCTTTTTATATGATCAGCGGTCTCATTGTTGCTATGCCCTGCATCGTGTTCGTGTGTGTTTATTGAGCTTTCTTCACTTCAGCGCCATGCGCTTTGCTTCGCTTTATAGAAGAGAGAGACCGTTGGGGCTTATTGAAAGGGGAGTGAAAAAGCAAGCGCAAGCGATAGATAGGATAGTCCCTCGCGCGTTCGCGCGAACTACTAGAAAATGGTGAGATCATGAGATTCTTAGTGAAAGAAGGACCAACGACGATCCTATCCTAAAGGAGAAGGAGCTTTCATTGAAGTAGGGCTTCTTTGAAGATTGAGGAAAAAATAGGACAATTATGCCATTAGGAAGAAGTCTTCTACAGAGGGAAAGCCTGTTACGAGTAAGTGGAGAGGAAAGATCTCCAGAGATTCCTATCTCATTCCATTCCAGTGGCTCGACCAGTAACCAATGGCGAAAACTAAAAAATCCATGGTTTCCCGGTAGAACCCCATTTCGACCAAGTTCCGGAACCGGAAAAAAGAAGCGGTTTTTCGCACAGCTTGCTCATAGTGCAGGTCCCACTTTTATATCGTATTTGGTCGAAGAAGCATCGGACAGGTTGGAGTTCCTACCTTCTTGGGACTCCATGGACCAAGATCTGCTTTCATTATATGGGCAATACCTACTTTAGTAGATCATATGGATGTAGAAAAAGCTTCTTATTTTGAGGAATTGGAAACATCTCTTTTCCATTTCCATTTACCCAGTTCATATCTTTGTTTCGTGTGTTCCCGGGAGGAATTCGATCTCTTCAATCTCGGGATACCACCTAAATAACTGCGGCCAAAAAGTCAAATAGGTCGGGAAGAAAGAGTCTGAGGTTGGGTCGGACGACATACATCTTGGTTGGTTCCACCACCAACTTTCTTTATGTGAGTGATTTTAACCCTTAGATTCTCCAAAAACATCTTTAGCCACTCTTTTAATGCAATTGGCCATCTTATACCACATCACAGAGGTTTCTTCCTATAAATTCCATTTCCCTTCCTCGTTATAAAGAGAAAGTCATTTGGCATACCTGCATGGATTAGATGTCCAGATAAACCCCCCGACCTGGGAAGTCTTTCGACCTCACTCACTTGATCAGCAAATGGGAAGCTTGAAAAAGCGGCTTTTCGCTCCTCTCCTTACAGTCGAGTGGCTTTCGCTCCTTCTTCCGTAAAATAAAGCAAAACGGCTGCTGCAACTACAGGTGAAAGTGGCACGGGTCTTGTATGATGGAGAAAAAATGACCAGAATCAAAAGATAGACCAAATTCAATGGAGGATGGGGAGTATGGCTGAGATTCCAAATCTTAAGAGATTGAAAGAGTGTAGGGGACATATTCTACATCTTAATAGCCCCGTGCTTTATTAGCGCAGTGTTAGAGAAGGGAGGACCGAACAATATGACAGGGCAAGAGCTCCGCTTAGCTTAGTTAGGAAGGCAATATTTCGCGTGCTAAGGCGCGCGTAAGCATCAAAGCCCATAGCGCGATAGGAAAGAATCTTAGTCTGGGCGGCGGGGAAGATAGTTCATATGATTTTTCCAAAGAATGATTCTCCAATCGTACATAATACAATACAAAACCGATTTTTCGACGCGGGAAGACGGTGGAGAAATAATAACAGCAGGCATTGAGAGGACACATGCTAAATGGTCTACCTACTTCGTTACAATGGTTCCTGATGAGAACTACCTAGATGCTGCATCAAGGTTGGTTGTTAGGGATGGGGTAGAAATTAAGTTTACGTTTCAACTGGATCAGTTCGCCCGCAGGGACGAATGAAGGAACGCTTTTCTTCGGAGAGAGAAATCCTGTTCCCTTCACCGCTCCGTGGGCTTCTGGGTAAACTGATGGTGGGTATCAATAGATCTCTTTTCCACCTAGGTTAAAGGGGTATGCCGCTATATATGCTACACCGAAGTATGCTCCTAGGTAAGCTACTGGCTCTGTATCTACCTCTGTCTGCTGGTGCTTATTTTGATAAGCTGCAGGATCAACGACTGGATCAGCTGGAACTACAAAAGGCTATGGCTATGGAACTGAAATGGCAGGAGCTTCTTAAAAGAGAAGAAGCGAGTGAATCGATTCATGACTCCAGGGAATGCATCTATCTCCATAGTGGACATCCCCTCCACCTCTCAAGCACTGGTGCATAAAAGAAGTCGGATCTCTAAAGCAATTGTTAGAAATTAGTCCACCCACCGATTTGCAGCTTTAGGGACCCACCCGATGGAATCATACGAGCCAGGAAGGTTCACATTGCCGGAAACGAGGCTTTTCTTTACCCTGCTTTTCCCATGTCTCCCGAACCCAATCGAGATGAAAGCTTATATATAACCCGGGAAGGGAGATAGATAAAAAGTAACAAAGAATCGGCGGCCGTGGAACTGGCTTGCTTCTTCGACGAGAATCCAAGTAAAGTGATCTTTCTCTGTTTACGACTCCGGTCTTGGTGGTAGGTCGCTAAGAAGCTATCTGGACACCTAAATCTGTCAACCAAAAACTCCTATGATATGGGTCATTCCCGTGCAGCTTCTCTTTCCATAACTCGAATTACATGGGATTATGGCTTTTCCGAACGAATCCTCTTCTAGTACGGCAGTCCCGCTAACGTTCTTTCCTATAAGGTTGGACGGGCGATTCCACTCATAGACAACGAGTAGTGGAGGTTAACCTTCCTTTTTCGAATGGTTTCCCTTTCTCTTCCTTCGAGACCACTTCAATGTCTATAGTAAGGGTAGTTGACTATATTAGTTAGATATCCGAATTAGGAGTAGGTGGGCAGTGGAGGGTTCTTCGGTCTTCCTTGCCTGACACTGACCCCAATTACGCATACTACTGTCAAAGGCAGCCATACAACTTCGTCTTGGTCTTCTTTTTCCACGCGGAAGTAAATATCCAATCAATATACGGAAATGGTATTCCCTGATGGTAGGAAATAGTATTCAACGGATCTTAAAACGAATATAGGAGGTGCCTCGATCTGGAGCGGGTCTTTGATTGCTATTATGCTATTATGCGGATGACTGAAGCCCCTTATGACCTTTACTTCCAAGCACGGCCCCTTCCCTATATCCATATCAGAACTCAGGGGAGGGAGAAGACGGATGATTGGAACATCCTTCAGTGCCCGGTCCACCATTAAGGAGGAGTGGATCTGTGTCTAGAATAGAATCCCGAGTCTAGTTACGTGTAAGAATTCGTATACTACAGAAAAAAAATGCATTGCATACCTTAACCCTGGGCATTCCCGGAACGTCTGTCATCGATCGAACTCCAACAATCCGTAATCTAGCTCTGGACGAGGAGGAGCGGACAACAAGGAGAAAAGCGTAAAAAGCTCAAGCTCATAAACCGGTAAGAGAGCGGAATCATGAATTGGACAGCACAGCCTTGAATAGTCTTCGAGGTTAATATCTCTTCCTCTAGGCATCTTCCTTTACCTGACGAAGGTTCCATGGATTCTATCTAGGACAAGTCGGTTAGCGCTCCCCTCCCCAAGCCTGGACCGAAATTGGAAGTTGCAGGAGTAGCAGATAGAAAGGCTTCATCCTTATTTACCTCTTTGTCATTGGGATACTTAGATAGGGTTCAACAAAAGCACTTAGCTATATGGGAATACCTTCTTTCCGGCGCTATATAATATAATGTCGTTTCCCGGCCAGTCATGAGATTCTTATTCTTAATATTTTTCATTATCGAAAAAAGTAAGCAGCCGGTTACTCCCCAGGTATGCTCCCTAGTTAAGTATTCACCTCGGTAGTCTATAAGTCCCGGTAAGGGATAAAACCTTGCGGTCCTAAGGCTTTCCCTAGAGTTTGATTTTTATAGGCCAAGACCCAAGAAGGAGAATTCCCTTGGCGAGGAAAAGAGCTGTACACGAAAAAAAGGCCATTTATACCATAAAGTAAAGTGTTAAGACCAGGCTTGAGAAGAATGGCACATAAAACTATCCTTTAGAAAGCCAGTTGGGCCCCTCTCTCTTATACCACAAGGAGTGCTTCGAAGCTCTACAACAGCAATCATCTCTTTTTGTTTGTATGGTATGGATTTTGGGCTAACAAGAAAAGCAAGGGCCTTGGAAAGGAGATAGGACCTCGTTTGGTCTGGTGGGTTCCCCTCCTTTTATAAAGATTCCCATGTTTCCAGGTGACGAAAGGAAATTAGGTATGAACGCTAGGCACAGGCACGTAACTGCTCGCATCGGATTGCTTTCGTACTTGCAATGAAAAACCCGTTAGCAAGGGGTAAGGGGGTCAAGGCGACATAACTAAAACCTTGATGGGTATAGGGCACAACAGTAGCTTTCTAGGAGTTTTAGAGAGAACTCAGAAAGCGAAAGCACAAAGGCTCCGGCTGAGATCGCCGGAAAGAGGGATAATAAACGCAAGAATAGGTTAATGAAAGAAATGAATCCCTTGTCCTGAAGGTCCTCCTAGTTAGAGGTATCTCCATCGGCGAACTCTCTACCTGGTCCTCTTCTCGTTAGTAAGGGTTTAGGGAAGGACGAGTCTACGATAACCCATTGGTCCCATTGGACTCTTAGACAACGAGGCGCTTTTTGCCCTAAATAGGGGGAATCCCGTCCTTTGGCCCTCTGTCACAACCCATGTCTAGCTCTTGGATTCTTATCTTTCTTATTATTCCATCGTGTGATTCTCACTGCTTTCTCCCTTGTTTTGATTGGTGTCTATGGATCCAGCCTCTTTCCTCGACCTCTTGACCAAGGTGGGATCGAGCGTCCATGGGTTGGGGTCTTGTTGTAGGTCCCAAGGGCAGGACCCTTAATATTCACTTTCTTCAGGGTGGGTTTTCTACCTATCCCCATCGCTTTCTTTGATTGTTGGGTTAGTAGGGAATGATAATCCACTGGTAAAAAGAAAAGCATGCCTCTCTCATCGGATTAGCTTGGCTACCCGGCTCTAGTAAGACTTCTAAGACTTCTTCCCAATGATTTTCTCTTTCTGTTGGGCGCTTACATCAATCAGTCGATACTAAGCCAAGAGCTTTTCAAGGAGTGCATTCTGGGAATCAAGTTGCTTCAGTCAGACCAATGACCGCCGCCTATCATTTTTAGGAGAACCCGGGTTCTAAAATGGAGTCCCAGAGCTCTTATTCCAAGAACTGGTGATGGTGATATTCCCTTAACTGCAGATTCAATAGCACCGGTTAGAAACCCAAAAACAAGAGGAAAGAGAGCACCGTCTACTCATACTGTCACACGGCAACGAGAGAAGTAAGAGCGGATAGGCATTCAGTTAGCTTTCAAAGAGACTCGTAGTTAGAAAGAAGATGCTTCCTCAACCTGTAATGAAAAAAGGTTCACCCTAAGGACCGACGGAACGGTAAGATGAGGAGCCGAGTGAGGTGCCAGCCCTACTAATTAGTACACGTCAAGGGAGAGGGAGGAGTTCATTCATCCTTTCACAAGGGGATTCGCAAAGCAGAAGTCATTAACCCGAAGAGTGAAGTTGATAACATCTACAACCGATTCTTGGATCCATTGCCTTCTTTTGTTCGTGAATCTCCTCGTCCTCCTATGCCTTAGAGAGGGTCCCCAATCCTAGCCTTCCCCTTAGACTTTCGATCTTCCCTTTTTTGAATGGGCCAAGGTGGGGGAAAGAAAGAATCAACCACCCAACCTAGTCAATCAACTGGGGGAGTAAACAAGCCACTGAAAGTCCTAGACCTATTCCTTCTGGGCTAGAGAGAGGGTCCATCTATCGAATCACTCTAAACAACAAAAGAAGGAAAGTAGAATAAGGCCCCATCGGTATCTCTTCTAAAGGGGATGGGCTGCCTTAGAGCGATCCCAAACCAACCTCCCAATAAACAATAGATTGCTTCCCTTGGGCCCTGCATGCCCGCAATGGGACAGAAACTTAACAAGGCCATCCATCTAGGTCTTTGGGAAAAAGAGGTCAATGAGTCGAGACCTCAAGACGTGATCCTCAATAAGTTGATCCCTCAGAAAGAGGGTTTATTAACGGTCCAGTTTCTGCGGGCGCCCAGGTCCAGAGGAGTTAATTCACTATTAAAGAGTCCAGTCTCATGGGGTTGTGAGTTCTTAGGATGGGTTTCTTAGACCAAGGGTTCATCGATTCCAAGATCCGGGTTTCCCCATAGAGAGTAATGAAAGCTTTGAACCAGCGAGTTACGAGGCGACAGCAAAAGACCTTCGGTTCCACCCCTCCCGGTACGCCGGTACGGGAGGCGAATAGGAGAGCTAGCAAGGCAGACCCTGCTGTATCATCTAATCTCTTTCAATGTCTCCAAGTCCTCTTTCCGATCCAATTGGTCCGACCAAGAAGCCTATTTAATAGATTGTCTATTGCTTGCCCTGCAACTGGGTCAAGTGCTTTTCATTTGTTTGCCTCCGACACTAAAGGGATGCCCCCTGGTCCTGCCCTTCGACTAAGAAGCAGAGGCATACTCCCCCGAAAGTGGACTCCACCAAGAAAGTCTGTACCACTCAAGGAGTACTTTGCAACGCCCGAAGGAGCAGCAACCGAACCTGGGGAATGAATGCACTCCAAGTCCTTGGACTCTTGAACAGATTCATTGCCTTGCTACGCACCTATATTAAGATGTAGGGTATGACTACGAAAAGATGAAGAAGTCGAGCTAGAAGACAAATTCCCGCTTTTTTTCCACGCCAGGGGAGATGCCATTGAAGAAAAAAGAGTCACTCCGTTTTTCCCGTCGTTCAAGGGGTCTGTGCGAGGGAGAGGCGATGTGCGATGGCGAGCTGTTGTTCTAAGAGGTGGAGTAGCTTTCTTTCCGATCCGTTTCGATGTCACACCATGCTAGCTCTACTGCTTTCGGATTTCGTACCTTTTTCCTCCCGGTGGAATGAAGTACTTCTACACTCTCCTTCTGCTTTTTGAATGCCCATCCTTTTAGTCATAAACCCTTCCTGGGGACTCCTCGCATGCACTATCCAATTAGGCCCGCTCTCTCAGGAAAATCGCTCTCTGAACGACTCCTGACTCGACTACTAATTAAATAAATGTGTTGATGTCAGGGGGTACAACCTCCCGAACCCCCCGGATGGCACTGTCCGCTACGAATCGTCCGTGCGTGGAAATTAGCCCGCCTCAAAAAATTAGAACATAACATTCTAACATAACTATAAGAGTACAGCAAAGCAGCAAGCTTAAGGCGACAAGTCTCGGGCTTTCCTCTTGCAATTAGTATAGGTCTTCTTTACCTAATTTCTCCAAACCCGGCAATCTCTGAGATACAAAGCTATATGGATTGAAGACCAGGTTAGTTCACTGATTTCGGGCATCATCTTACGTCATTCGTTAAAGCGCTTTCTATAAGCCTTTAATTTAAGAATTTAAGGACGTTTTAAAGAAGAGAAAAAGTTCCATTCCACATTTCCTGATTCTTGATAGGAGGAGAAAGAGAGTATTTCCCGGTAGCAAAGCAAGGCAAAATTCTATATTCTTTTTATAAGAATGAATTCCTCTGCGGTCGTGAAAGGAGATAATTTTTTTTTATCAGAGATATGATTTTATGCACAGGATTTGTAATAGAAACCAAATAAGCTCTTTTTGCGATTCCCCGACATCGGAGACTAGATAAATCCAATCATTATTAGGTAAGGTAAGAAGTAAGTATAGGTACTGACTTTTTTTTCTGAAGGAATAGGAGATGTGCCCCATAAAGAAAGAGCGAGCGCTCACTACTATTTATTAACTATTTCAAACTTTTTGATCTTATTTGTCTTCAACTTCTCTGACTAAAAACTCAACTGTTAAGCTATCTATCGGGGGCCTATTTCAGCGTCACAACTTCCAACCAGCACCTTGGGAGCTTTTTTTGAGGGTTTCTTTCCCTCGAGTACCCACCCTTCTTGGTAGAGTTACGACTGCTGCTCCCCACCTTTTTCTTCTGCATCACGATATCATGGCGGACTTGCTACTGGTGAGAAAGGCCTGCTTTAGAGTTTTTGGGATTGAATTGTGGTTCCAGTTTCCTTACATTCATTTCTAGGCGATGACAGATTGGATTACTGATGGGTCTGCTGGAAAGGATGATAGCATTTACTCGCTGGAAGGCAATGCGCCAAAAAGAACATAGGGCAAGGGTCCCATCTACGATTCCCGAGAGCCGGTACCGAACTATCCGAACCCAGAAACCCTCGCTACAAGCCTTCGACCACTTACACCAATCGTAGGAATTAGAAAGAATGCTTCACAAAGGCATACGGAAGAGAGAAACATAGGAAGAAATTCCGCCCTTGGGTCTATTCAAGAAAGCGCTACGGGAAGAGTGTGAAAAGAAAAGCCAATAAGACCTGCAGCCATAAGGAAAGGAAAGCACTCACTGTAATTCAAAATTGATGTACAGACTACGCGGAGGCAACTAAGGGTCGTGTACCCAAGGTCAGATTAAGAGATCCGTCTATCGAGTCAGAAAAGACCTTTACCCAACCAATCGCTCGCTGTGCCTACGTCTCTCTCCCTCAGGACTCAAGGCCAGGACTAAACCGACCTAATCTCCCAATCCTTGGAAGTTTGATAGGTTTCACGGGGTACACTCGTCTCTGCCTATCGGATGCCCCAATCTCGGAGCATCTTTCTGGTAGGGATCGGGCAATCGGATCAAGATTTTCCTATCTTCCATCTCTCCCTAGATTAGTCGCTTAACCCAGCTTGACTCCTGTTTACAGGCTTTCCCGGCTACAGTACAGATTGTGCCAAAGACAGCTCGCTCCTGCTCAAAAATCACACAATAAGCCAAGGCAGTTCTAATCTAATCTAGAGAGTGGATCAACTACTTCCGTTCTGCGCTCGGGTAAGGCCAGGCAGAAACTCCTTTATAAGGCGGCTTAGCTTTAGCTGCGGGTGCGTATGAAAAAAGTAGGGATGAAAGCCCATTTCCGTACCATTCATTCGTAGAAGGGGCATAGCTTCATTCTATAAGTTTGACTATAAGCGGGCTACCTGACATTCAAGGGGAAGACTCAAGGTAAAGGCTTAGTGCCAAAGAACCTACTCTTTCAAAACAAATTCTCATCTCAGGAAGACAGATCGAACTCTTACAGATAGAACAGATAGATTGGTATTGGTGTAGGCTCTAAGCCAAGCCTATCTCGTGTGCTATAAAATACACAACGTACTTTCCCAAGCCTTTCTCAAGCTATTATGTCTAGTCCCAGGTACAAAGAGGTGTATATATAGCGTTCTCCTTCCTGCCTCGACCCTTTCGGCCAAGAGGAAATCCGGAGCGACAAAAGCGATTCCGGTCTCCCCACCATTTTACAGGTATAAGGCACGCCATTCGGTCCTTTCTAAAGGAGTAGTAGTGGTGGCTATCTCCCTATGAAGTCTGGGATCTCTTCCAACTGAATGTAAATAGTTGATCAGATTCGTGAACCCTGTTGAGTCCACTGTACTCACTGGAAGATTCGAAATGCCAACCCTAGCTCGACTCGATCGATGAGTGAGACTTCCAAGGTCTCGATCTTGGGAATCATAGTGAGAGTGCTTTCGTGCTTGAGCTTGAGAGCTGGTAGTTCACTCTACCGTGTAATTAGTAACTAGTTGAAAGGCCAACCAGTTATCGATGTGGTAAGATGTCTTATATAGCGAAATACCTTCCCCGAATTCCTATTTGTTTGAAAATAGTACCTTAAGTTCGAGAGTCTGGGAATGCAGCTCTCTTTCCGCTCTGACGGAACCTTTGAAAGAGGAGTTTTAGCTTTCCCAAGTATCTTTCTCAACTCTCTCGTAATACGCCCAGCTATGAAGAAAAAGAAGACCTCTTTCTAAAGGAGAAGTGAACGAGTTACTTCCTGTTTTTGTTATTAGCTAGGGGCTTGGGTTACTAGAGATTTTGGGTACTAAACTCCCTTTTGAGAACCAAGCATCTCTTGAAGCCAATTACTGGGGCCAACTACAAGCAAAGCTGTCTAGCTCTTTCTGATCGTGATAGCAGAAAAGGTGCACTTTATAGCCACTACTCTACTTTAGAAAGAAAGGATCCACGGGAAGATATTCTTGTTCGGATTGCTAGCTTAGCCGCCCTTTTGGATACAACCATTTTCATTTTACAGCTTACATCCAGGCCAAGTCGAACGAGACGATCTATCCACCTATCCGTATTGACACCAATCCAACAACTTCCCGCATCAGATTACGAGCCCACCTCTCTGTCTCAGCTGTCCTTCCTGAATGAACTGACCTACTCTACATGAAATTCTTCTTTCAACCTCGACGGAAGACAAGGGGCGACCAAGACAGACTTTGAAAGCGGACTTGTGAACTGGTCCCATTTTCATAAGAATGTTTCCGTGTTCAATACAATAAAGGTTGGCTCACTCAAAATGATAGAGGCCACGGTCACGCTACCGGATATCGATGAGGGAGAGGAAGCCAGCATAAGTAATAGTTTCACCAGTGGATCTTCGAAGGAAGAGAGTGGGCGGTGGGTGAGTTTAGGTAGAAAGAGATAAGATTAATCTACAAGTAAGAAGAGGGGCGGAGAGCTTCAGTTTATCCTTGCTGTCTTCGTCTTGTCCAAGTAAGTCATGCATGAATTACCGCTGAAAAAAGGTTCTTTGAGCATTAAATGTAAATGCCGCTGAGGAAACGTCAAGCAATAAGGGGTAGGATTCCACTGACTTGTGAAAGGATGCATTAAATAAGACCATTTATGGTAAGCCTATGGTCGATCCGCTTTATAACCTATTGCTTGGCGGTAGTCAACTTATCGGGCTCTCCTTATTCATTCTATAGGGCACTGCTAACCCCCAAGAAAGATCTTAATGCTGATCACTTCTTTGACGGCATCACCCTTCACTTGTAGTCCTCCTTTGAGTGTAGGTTCAATTGGATTGGATGAATCTGTCAAGTCAAGGTCAACGTACGAAGCAGCAAGTATGGTGCATCGCCTCTTTCTCGTTCTCGCTCGGAAGCCAAAACGAACACGCCTGCTACCCACTGTACTGGACCTTCGACCAGGCATTCTACCCGTTGTCGAATCGGAACCAACCACCACTCCTTTCTTGTCTGGCTCTCGAAGAGTTGAGCGGGCGCTGGCCAGCAACTTCCGTGCCTGAGAATGGAAGAGGGCATAGATTCATTCTTCGTACCTGGTCCAGCCTCACAACCCTTCGCGGGTTGGTCAGACGGAATTGGACAAAGAAAAGAGAGTGCTCGACCGGAACAACGTCAAACCATAGAACACAGCTCCTTTCGGTCGAACCCGCCGGAAAGAAAGACGACCTTACCTTTTTCGTAGATAGTCTCAGTAAGAGCTACTGTAGTCTCCCCCGTTGACCTTCTTTTGTAGATAGAATCTTCAATGAGTGGAAAGGACTCCCAGACTTGCTCCGCAGTACGAGCCTCATACAGAGCCGCGCCCTTGTGATATGATAAGAAGAAAAGGGGCCAGGCCGCCCTCTTTTCTTTTCCGCACCAACCCTGATTGTCAAATCGGGTGTATAGCTCAGTTGGTAGAGCATTGGGCTTTTAACCTAATGGTCGCAGGTTCAAGTCCTGCTATACCCAAAAAAAACCACTCTTGTATTCGTAAGGATGCATAGTAGCGTTCAAAGAGCACTCTTTGGCCTTGAGACTCGCCCCTTTCTCATCAACATCTCGACTTCGCTCGTTGTGTGAGGTAAGTATAAAGGAGATCAGACTGGCTCGGTCATCGATAGGCCGGCCTTCTCCTTATTCATTGGATAGGGCGCGGGGGAGAGTCAAGTCAAGCACTAGTTAGTTGGGGTGGGACGCACCAAAGCAGCGTTCGTTGTACTAGCGCCTTCTTTTGAAGCTAAACAGAGGCTCGAAAGACGGAGTACGTCCGAAGTCGTTGGCTGCCTTTTTGTAGTGCGCAAGTCAGAGTGAACTTCTTCTTCTGTTCTGCGAATCTACAAGCCATAGTTGTCGAGCAGCCAGCTAAAAGAGAGAAACGTGATGACTCGATGTCCCTGGCGAAAATAGTGGCTACTACTTTTTTGCTTTTTCAAAAAAAAAGGGTTGGGCTAGACCAAATGACTCGGCCAACAAGAGCTGTTGAAGACTTTTGCTTATCAAAATTTGAGAAAAAAATGAGCAGTAGATGACTTTCAAAGAGAACAAAGAAGCCATATCATCGAATCTCACCGCCAAGAGAGGAAGAAAGAAGAGGTGCTTTCAAGCCAGGGCGCGGAGCCCGCTACGCTCAGTCAAGTAACGAAGAAAAGAAAAATGGAATTTTTGTCAGAAGCGACTGATGAGTGAGAGCGCTACGAAGAGCAAAGCCCCGTAGCCTATCCGTGGTCAGGAAGGCAGGCGAACAGCGCACACTTAAAAAATTGATGAAATACCCAAGAATGACTAGAATGATCAATTTTTTTCTATTTCTTCTTTTGAAACCTATTATCAGGCTTTTGGTATATTAAATTTATTATTATATTTATTCATTATTATATTTATTTATAATATAATGAATTATAATAATAAATCATTATATTTAGGGGAACTCAAATCCTTGCACCCGGGCTTATAGGTCCTATTCTTGTGAACCCTACGGCTTATATATCCGTCGGATCGGTTCGTATATACAGTTAGCTAAGGCTCACGGCCACTTTCATCTGTAAGGAAGACAAGACACTTTTATACCTCGACGCGCCGCAGCCACTATTTTGACTACTTTTACGCAATTATGAACGGAACGGAACTTTCTCGATTCCAATGCAACTTATCCTTTTGGAGCTGACGTAACAAACTACGCGAGCCTCCCGATGAAGCCAACAGAAATCCTATCCGAATACTAAAAATAAAAGGCAATTTCATTATGGTGGTATACCAGCCGCCAGTTCTGGAACTTCCAGTTCCAATCGGAGCATATAGATCCGTAAATGGATTTGTATGTATAGCCACTTCAGTCGTGCTTGTCCTTTCTCGAATGGAAAAAAAGTATCTTTTTTCTGGGAACATGGTAAACCAGAAATTCTTATGTTCGTGATTCTTCATCCACCGATGCAGAAAATGCTCCAGTTTTCCATTCTCATATGAGGGGGGAAAGTTTATGGGCAAGAGGTCGGCACGAAGTGATTCATCATGCTCAAACATGAACCGATCGCTCGTTGGGGACGATTTATAAATCATCAAATTCCCACAAATGGAATGAGAAGTGGGTCCATGTAAATGATCGAGACCTCGCAAACAACAACGTTCCTTCCCCATATGGAGTTCGGGACCCAAAGGCAATCGTTGAGTGAACTCTATCTTATTCGTATTAGTTGACCTAAGCCGCACCATTATTGCTGGGGTGGGGCTCGGCCTCCGAACCGTACGTGGGACGAGTTTCTGCCTCATACAGCTCGGGCCGAAGACCGGGGGAAGTTGAGGAGAGATGGGGAGACCCAGCTGCTGCTGGTCGGGACGGACAGGAAACGGGGCGGGGATAAGCTTGTGAAGAAGCAAGCTTATTCCCCCACCCCAAAAAACAAACCGACCCTATAGCGCTTCGCGTTCTTTCTATTCCATCCCAGTCTATTCCGGGATAGGCGGCTAATATTAATCTAATAAGTGCAGTAGTCGTCGTCTGACCAATCGGCTCGGACACCAGACCGCTCGTGCCCGCCCATTCTGTCTCGCCCTAAATGGAATGGCTCTCTTAGTTACACTGCGCTCCGACCCGAGTCCCCATGTCCGCTTTTATCCGCCCGCAACCCGCTTTCTTTGCCAACACAACATTAGGGCCGTTCCCCTCATTCTATGCTGACCCGGGCCGGGGCTGGCTTTTTGGGAAGCCCGTTCCCACCGCGCTCACGGCCCGGCTGGCCTGCCAGCGGTAGTGGGAATTCTCCCGTTCCCTGGTAAAAAAAAAGTTGGTTGGATGCGGGATCTACTCCACGAGGAGCGGTACGGACGTAGATGATATCATCACGACCTCTCTTTGCGTACCGCTAGGGATGCTTAACGCCACTTCGCCAACTGGCATTACCTGCGCTTTCGTGTCTCTCAGTGTGGTCAGCACTGGGTGTTTCCGAGCAGCGAGGCTTACACCCATTCGCATTAGTTCATCCAAAGTTCCTTAGCCTTATGCACGAATTTTTGAATAAGCCATCTTCCTATCAAGGTTAAGGAGTCAACTGAGCATCTCAGCGGCGGGATTGAATACCCGGATCGAATCAGAGTTCACGCCGCCCGCCCTGAACAAATAGGAGGCGTGGGCCACAGGTCGCACATAAGCCACCGGGTCGCACGACAGAAGAACACCCAACATAAAGATGCACACTCCTCCATGTGAAATAGGAAGATTCATCTTCACTTTTTTGTAGTAGTCGTGACCAACAGCCATTAGCAGTCGGCTCGTTGGTAAGGCGAGAGCTTCAAGCCCGATTTCTGGTGGCACACCCCCCAAACAAGCACCACTCGACGAGGGGGGGACGGGGAAAGCTACAGGCCCAAAACCTTCGACCCTTCTTTCTATATGGGGGTGCCCGGGGCACCTCATCTTGTCATTTCGTCCTTGCTCATTCCCGTTAGGCCGAAGTGTTTGGCCTTTCCTTCTCCGCGCCCGCTCACGCTTCGCTGACCTATCGCGTGGTAAAGAGAAGAGAGTACGAAAGATTTGTAAACAGAGCAGACCGCAGAAAGATTCTAAATATGACAAGTCCCCCATGGATTCGATAAGAAGGAAATGAAAAAAAGGAACGAAACGAAATAAAGCATTTCTAGCGGATGAGCTTCTCCCAATTATGTCTGGTAATAGAATAGGGCGGCTTGCTCTGACCAACACTCCACTTTTTGCTCTGTCCATGGAGCGTATGAATTTCCTGGAATGTAGATAGACCAAAAAAAGGAATTCCGGGATAGGAATAGGAATTATAGTACCATTGGAAGAAGGGGCACCAGTGGGAACATCTCTACTGACGAACCATTTCAATAGTACGGGTGCTGCCGTGCCACGAGGCACGACCATGGAAGTAATGAAAAAGAAGAAGTTCTGTAGTTGGACCATCTGCTCTATCCGTTCGATTTGAGCTTCTCCAGAGAAGATGAGACGCTAAAAATGAAAGTGTTCGCAACGCACACCGAAAAAGGGTACAAATGTTGCCGACCATTAATGACTAGTTCGAACACCAGGAGCAGGGTTGAAACCAAGAAATATTTGAAACTTTCCCTATGTTTCCTAACGTTTTCAATAAAACCTTCTCGTAGAAGTATTTTAACAAAGTTTTCGGTGATATTAGTAGATGCTATTCGAACCCTTCCTTTTTTTTTATTTAAGATCTTTTTTTCGATTTTTTTTTAGTATATGCGTGAGACACAATCTACTAATTGATCTATATTCAGATACCCTACTATATCATAGTCTCTACTACTAGTATTCAAAATTGAGTATTTATAATACCTCAGGAGCTAATGAGACTATTTTAGTCAAATTCAACTGTCTCAATTCCCGAGCGATCGCACCAAAAACTCGAGTTCCTTTTGGATTTCCTTCTTGATCAATGACGACCGCAGCATTGGTTTTATATCGTATTATCATACCGTTGTCACGTTTGAGTTCTTTACATGTACGTATAATTTCAGCTCTAATTACTTCTGATCTTTCTAGAGGCATATTGGGCACTGCTTCTTTGATTACAGCAACAATAACGTCACCAATATGAGCATATCGGTGATTACCAGCTCCTATGATTCGAATACACATCAATTCTCGAGCCCCGCTGTTATCCGCTACATTCAAAAGGGTCTGAGTGAGATGGATCTTGGAAGTCTGGTTTTTGATTGGATAGTGATCTCGGGCACGAGTGGTTGATCTTCGCGGGCCGTGAATGGCCATGGAAAGGAGAATTTTTTGAAATATTGGAGATCGAGAAGATTGGACGATGAATTTGGATCCATTGTGGTTTGAATAATAGGCTGTGGTCTCGATATTGGGCTATGGGCTGATTGCTTCCTGTATGAGCCTCTTGTGGTTGGGCTCTCGTGGGCGGATTCCCTGATGTGTACTCATCTTCCAACAAAGAGGAGAGGACAGGGCTACTGCTGGTCCACGCATGAGAGCTCCTCTGATTGTGTCTTTCCGGAAATGACTTCGACTCGCAAAGCTCACTGATTGGTGAAACCAGAGGAGATTCAGAGGCCCAGTTGAGAACAGCAAGCGTACAATCAATCGGTGTATGGAAGTTCGGTGAAGCTATATGAAAACCTTTTTTTGGAGGATTGAGGGGCACAATCAGTTCCCTGGCTGAGACCCATTCATTGGCTATTGGAAGGAAGAAGGAAGTCTACGAACCGGAAATTCAAAGTTCGGGTCCAATTTGTAAATCCCTTTTTGATTGCCACCGGTTCGAAATTTCACCGCTCTCACTCTTGTGCTTCGAGCTCTTTCCAAAAACAAAACCGCCCAACATCGATCCGATTGAACTTCTGACTCCTCGCTCTTCGCCCCTGCCCCTCCACCCAAACCTCCTGATCCCCAGACCAACCGGCGACGGAACCCTCAACAGCAGGCGGAGTTCTATAATCGGAACCCCGTCTAATGGAGCACCCTTTTTGGTAATGGAGCTATGGGCGACATTGAGAGAAAACTCGACTACTTTGAACCTGAAACTAGGGCTGATAAGATCGTGGCCGTCTGCCCGGAAGAAGAGCTCGTGGAGAACGAAAAAAGTTGGAAGAACACCCTCGTCGGGTATACTCTGGGGAGACGCCCTAATTTCGAATATCTCAATAAAGACCTCCCTAAGATCTGGGAACCAAGAGGAGCTCTTGAGATCATTTCCAGAATGAATGGCTTTTTCCTGTTTCAATTCCTGCTGGGGGAAAATGGCTCCAAAGTGCTCGAAGGCGGACCTTGGCTTATTGGTGGTCGGGTTCTCATCCTGATAAAATGGGAAAGAGGATTGGATGTCCGCAAAGACCTCTTGCAGAGCGTCCCTATTTGGGTACGGTTCCCTCAGCTCGGGCTCCACCTCTGGTCATCCAATATGATAGGAAGGATTGCTAGTACTATTGGTAAGCCACTCTATATGGACAAGCAGACTTCTACCAAATCCCGTCTCGTCTTTGCCAGGGTCTGTATTGAAGTTAATAAAGCAAAGAAGCTCCCTGAGAAGGTTTGGATCGACGTCGGAAATGGAAGCCTTGAGGAACAATGTGTCGAATACGAATGGATTTCTCTTTCATGTACTAATTGCAAGGCCGCGGGTCATAAAGCTGAACTCTGTCCGGTGAAAGTGACTCCTACTTTGGTGCCCAAGGATTCTGCACAATCTGGAATATCGACTTAATGCCTCCGATAACTGTAAAGCTACCTCCACAGGTTCTTAGGCTGTTAGCGCGCCCAATCCTGAGCCTTATAACCTTGCCCCAGAGCTTGGAGCGATTCCTACTGGTAATGTATGCGAGATTGGAGCCGAGCAACCCATTGAGCATTCCTCATTACCTATGTCGAATTTTTTTGTGAAAAGTTTTGAGCGATGATCCGGGCTTAGAATCGGCTGTCAGTTCTGGAGATGTCATTATGGAACCAGGCCACCAATCTGAGTAACCTTCCAGTGCCTTAATCCCGGATCCTGCTGGTTCCACCTCCACTGCTCCTGCGGTTCTGGACGAGATTCTTGCTGTCCCAGTGGCCATGAAAGAGCACAATCCTTCAGTATTCTACTGGAAAAGATGAAGTCCATATCAAACTCCTAAATCCTCAGAGAGAGATCCCCCCAGTGTCCTGGCTGTGGATAACCCTGAGTGGATCCAGCAAGTTGGGAAGTCTATTCAATCTGCGAAAGGTGAGGGAAGTGAATGCAGCTCTAAGAAAAAGCTAAGGCTCGGATCCAAACAAGAGCAATGAAAAGTGCCTCCAACAGAGGAGGGAATTCCCCAAAAAATCAAACCTAAAACTCCTAATGAATGTCCTCATCTGGAACGTTAGAGGGATGAACAATATTGAGAAGCAGAGGGAAAGACGGGAGCTTATCAAGAAGAACAAACCCTCTATTGTGGGACTGGTGGAAACAAAAGTCTGTGAAACCCGAAGTTCTAGAATAGCTCATAGAATGAAGAAGGGGTGTGACCTTATGGCCAACTATACTAGCTCTCCTAGAGGGATAATCTTGCTCCTATAGGATCCTCGTTTTTGGGATATTACAAAAATTTTCGAATTCGACCAGGTGCTGACTTGCTGCTGTTCTGAGAAGGGGACCTTGAAAAGCTTGACTTTATATTCCATTTTTGGATCCAATCTGTCTACAGATAGGCGCCTGCTGTGGCAGCAATTAATTAATCTCCGCCTTAGCATACAAGGACCATGGCTCGCAGCGGGTGATTTTCATACTGTCAGAACCGTCGGTGAAAAAATGGGAGGTAGAGTTCTTTTTTAACAGGAGCCCAGCCCTTTAAATAAATTTCATGACTGTCTGCAGAATGCGAACCTGACTGATCTTCGTTCCTCGGGGCACAGACTCTCTTGGAGCAATCAATCCGGTGGGGCCAGACGCATCGTCGGCAGACTAGATCGAGCCTTAGTTAATCCTGAGTGGATCCAAAAGCTGAATGCTTCCAGTGCTGAATATCTTACGCCGGGCTGCAGTGATCATGCCCCAATCCTCGTCTTATTCCGGCTGTCAGCTCTGGACCAAAGCCATTCAAGTACTTTCGCATGTGGGAATCCCACCCCCAATTTCTTGATGTAGTGAAGAAAGCTCCCGGTCACTGGAAATCCCATGTTTATTCTTTTTTGAATAAACTGAATAACACCAAACTTGCGGTCCAAGCATGGGATAAGCAATGTTTCGGAAAAGCTGGAGACAGAGTTTAGATATGCAGAAATGAACTAAATTCTATTCGACGACTTGCTCCAAATGGATCCCCTCAATGCTCAGCTTGTTGATGAAGAAAAAGAGAGCTGAAATAGAGATTCTCTGAGGTCCTCGCCCAGGAGGAAGATTTTGCCCGGAAAAAGTCTCGAGTCCAATGGCTCCATCTTGGTGACAGCAACAAACGGTTTTTCGACGCCTCCATTCATGCTAGGAGAGCCCAGAATACTATCCGCTGTCTTAGAGACGGGGGATACCACACAAAAAATTGAGGATATAAAGAACATCACAGAAAAATTCTTCTTTCGGTTCTTGGGGACTGACCCTGAGACCAATTCCTCCTTCGAGCCTTTTTTCTTCAAGAAAATACTGACTCCCGAGGCTAGCTCTTGGCTCACTAGAAAGGTCTCTTTTTAGGAGGTGGAGAGCGTTGTGAAAGAAGCTAAGTCCGATAAATTAGATAAGGCCCCCGGGTCAGATGGATTCCCCGCTGCCTTCTTCCAGACGTGTTGGGATGTCATTAAGTTTGATGTGTGGGCCGCCATCCGAAACTTCTTTCGATCAGGAAGACTGATTAAGGAGGCTAATTATACTATCATTACTCTAATCCCCAAGACTGAGACTGCTGATAGGATTGGAACATTTTAGACCCATTTCTCTTTGTAACTTGACTTAAAAAATCATTTCTATCTAAAATCCTCACTCTGCGCTTGCAGGTTGTCATCCCTGATATCATCTCCGGAAGCCAATCAGCGTTCATTAAGGGCCGAAGAATCACTGACAACATTCTTATTGCCAATGAGCTGGTTCGGAACTTTCATCTTTCTTCTGGTGCTGCCAAGGCCTGCCTCAAAGTAGATCTTCGGAAAGCCTACGACAGCGTGAACCGGCAATTTCTCTTTCACACCTTGAAATGTCTTGGGTTTATTGAAACCTGGATCTTGTGGATTAAGGCCTGCATCGGTGACCCCATGGTTTCCATCCTTGTCAACGGGTCCCCCGTCGGATTCTTCCAATCTCAAAGAGGGCTGCGACAGGGAGATCCCCTGGCCCCATATCTTTTCGCTATTATTATGGAGGCGTTTATTGTTCTTCTGGAAAAGGCGATGATCAAGGGTGCATTCAGGAGTATGAAATTAGGTGTCAGTATCCAAATTTCCAATTTCTTTTTTGCTGACGACCTCCTGGTTTTCTCTAAAGGTGATCTTCAGTCCCTGGCTGCCATCCAACAAGTTTTCCAAGAGTTCGAAGCTCTATCTGGCCTCTCTATCAGCCAAGAAAAAAAGAGTAAGCTTGACTTTCACCGGGCCTGCACTTGTAAAGCCTCTATCTGTCAGAGACTTGGTATCGAATAAGGCTGCCTCCCCATTAAATACCTCGGACTCCCCTTCAAGACTTTCTGCAATTTTTTGCCGTCCGCTGGTTGATAAAGTCAGATCCAGACTTGAGAGTTGGAAGGCTCGTACTTTGTCTTTCGCCGGGAGGCTTGAGCTGGTCAAGTCTGTTCTCTATAGCCTCCAGACCTATTGGGCTTCGGCTTTCCACCTCCCGCGGTCAATTATAAAATTTATTGAAGTTTTGTTGATGAATTTCCTTTTGAGGGGTGCTAATTCCAGTCCAAAGATCCATTGCATTAGCTGGTCTTCTGTTTGTCGGCCTAAGAATGAAGGAGGGCTTAGCTTGCGCAGGTTACACGACTGGAATGATGCTGCCAAAACAAAAAGCTGCTCTGGTTCCTAATCTGTGATAACACATCTCTATGGGTGAAATGGTGCAGGGCCAAGTATTTCAGCAAGGAAAGCATAACGGAAGTCTCGCCTAAAGCTAAAGACAGTTGGGTCTGGAAAGAAAGGTATATTTGAAATCCAAGATAATGCCGCATCTGCTATTCGGCATATTATTGGAAACGGCTAAACCACCAAGCTCTGGTCTGATCCTTGGTTCCCTCATGGAATTATTAATCAGCTCGTCTGCCTTCGATTGGATTTTCTTTTTGGAGAGGTAACTGCAACGTCAGCGTACTTATTCGGGAAGGGAAATGGCACCGTCCTAATCATAATTCCCCGGATCTTAACGCCCTCTGGCCCCTCATTTCTGCAGTGGAGTTTCCAGCTAATGGTCCCCCGGATAGGGTAGTTTGGACTAAAGAACCTTCAGGCCGATTCTCCTTTAGATCTGCCTGGGATCTGATTAGGACTCATCACCCGTCTGTTCCGTGGTCGAACTTGATTTGGCACAAGGATCGAATCCCGAGACATGCTTTCACTGCTTAGAAGGCTCTTATGGCTAAGTTACTCACTCAGACCGAACTTCAGCACCGAGGATTCCAGCTTGTCTCTTACTGCTCCCTGTGTAAGGCGAAGACCGAAGACATTTCGCATATTTTTTGCAGATGTCACTACTCTGCCTGGGTTTGGCAAGTCTGCCGCCTCAAACTGGGACTTAAGCGGAAGTCTGATTTTTCCTTGCATCTTGAAGCGGCTCAGCTTGGACAGGTTTTCAAGGGGAGAAGTCAAGTTAGTGCTATCAGTAGAGTTGCTTTCTCGGCTTGCATCTGGCATCTTTGGGGAGAACGCAATAGAAGGATCTTCGAGGCCAAAGAACTCCCTAAAGACAGACTTATCCTTCTTATAGTGATTGATGTTGGTGCCAAAATCAATGCTTCCAATCTGTCTGAGAAGGAGAACCAGAATTCCAAGGATATCATAGAACATTGGGGCTGTAACTTCACTCCTAAAAGCTCCATTGTTAAGACCTGTTTATGGGAAAAGCTCCCTCCTCAATGGCTTAAACTTTACACTGACGGCTTTACATCCAGAAGTTGCTCTGGCATTGGCGGTATCATTAGAAATAAGTGGGGTGACCCTGTTCTTTCTTACTCCAAGCAGCTGCCGAAGGAAGACATTTACCTCATAGAATTGCGGTCTATACTGATGGGAATTTTGCATCTTTATCAGACCTCCGGGTCGAGGAAAATTTGGATTGAAACCAACTCCAAAATTTTGAAAGACTGGATCTCTAAGCTGGTTGATCCCCTGTGGCGTGTCATGATTATTATTTCTAATAACATCTTTGCCAAACTCAATTCCTTTCTTTCTTGAGTGGAGAATATCCCACACTTGGAGAGAGGCCAACCGTGCGGCGGATTTCCTTGCTAGCTACTTCCCCTCGGAGAATTCATTTTGAAAAAACCCTAATGCATGGGGATGACCTGCCCCCGAATCTCAGGGATATTCTAGCTGAAGACAAGAGAGGAACTCCTTATCTAAGGGTGCATTACTAGCTTGCTGTCTTGTCTTTTTGGGCTGTATATTAGTTAGTGTTGTAATGGCCTCGGGCGACTTTTGTATTCTTTTCCGCCATTAAGAAAATCTTCTCACCGCTTACCTAAAAAAAAATAATTCGATAGAACTGCAAAACCACCTTTTCAAGATCCAAAGCTAGCCAAGGTGGTCATCTCGTTCACACCAAGCAAAAAACTATAAAAAATAAGCAACAACAAAGAAGGACAAAAAAACCCAGGGATCGATGAGGATACGGGAAATTCTTGTCTCATTCACTTGCCCCCTGAGATACAAAGGCCTGCCTGCTATGGTCGCGATCCCCCAACATCATGTCCTCCGTGGTGAATGTAATGGCTCCCGCCGTCTCAGCGTAAGCTACCTCACGATACTTGGAAAGCTTGGCGAAGTCAGTCTGAGACTTTCCTCGTACGTAGACAGTAAAAAGAGCCGGGATCTTCCTCAAATGAGCTAGGACGTTGTCATCCACGCCGCTGCTATTCTTTTTAGGTGGAGTTGGAGCTGGAGCTGGGACATCCGGGGCTACCATAGGCTCCTTTCCTTTATCTTTACTCTTCGATGCTTCAACAAGTCTCTTTCCCTTATCTTTTGCAGGTTCCTGGGAAGACTCAGACTTCTTTCCTTTCTATGTGGAGGGTTCAGGTATCCGGTCTCGAGGACGCAATTGCATATTCAACACCTCAACTGCTTCCTCTACCTCCCTTAAGGAGTTAAGCTCCATCTGTCCTCCAATAGGACGTTCCGCGAGAAGCGCATCCTGGGGAGTCACGTCAACCATCCCACAGAATTCGACTTGACTTTTCTTGAACCTTCGGTCATGCAATGTGCTAACCATCTTGGTTTGAGTCGGAGGATTGAGAAGCGCATCCTCACCTAGGGCTAACCTTCCTGCCTCGTACTCTCTTTGCATCCCATTCTGAAAGACCCAACAATCTTCGAGAGGGTGGTGTACGTATCGGTGATACGGGCAGTAGTTAGGATCGTCCTTTCGATCCACCTCGTTGGGTCTTTCTTTTTGGTTCTGGGAGGGTTCGACGATCTTCTTATCAGCACTATTGTGAACAGCGACCTCACTTTGTCCGGCCTGAAGGAGTACTGCATCTCGGGACTACCACGAGGCTTGCGTTCTTTAGAAAGAAGAAAGACCGGAAGCCTTAGATGAGGTTCCAGACAGAAATTGCTTCTCAGGAAGCCGAGAAGGTAGGCTAATAGACCGGATTGAGTCGATCAACAAGCAGAATCGACATGAACCTTAACGTTGAAATGAGAGATTGGTGAAATGATTGCACAAACAAAGCCTGATGGGGTGGTTTGCTCCTAAAATAGTCCACCCATCCTAAAAGTGGTCTTCCAAGCAAGATGAAATACTCGAATCATCCGTTGATTATACTTTGTCAAGCGATTGGAGTGACCACAGAAGCGGAACGGAAAAGGGAAGAAAGAAGCAATCGGCGAAGGGAGAAGGCCCGGTGAAGACTCACCTTTTCTCGAGGAAGGAAAGAGGCAGCTGTCATCCAAATAGTGGATTCAGTGAGTCGGAATGGTCAAGCAAGAGAGATTGATTCCATGTGAGATCTCAAGAACGAGTGGAAAGTCAAGCGCATTGGTTCCAGTTCCAGTAGAGCAAAGAGTGGGTGGATTGAACAATGGAAGTCGAAGTAGTCCAAAGGTGAGTCTGCCAGTCCAGAGTTTGGTCAACCGATCAGCCAAACCTTTTGAGTTGTCAGTCGATTCGAAAGCGTGCCACTAATAAGCTCACTTTAGCGCCCTTTCGGATGGCCAGTTCTGAATCAGAGTGGCTAGTGCGGTAGACTGTTTTTTTTTCGGTACTCTTTTTTTTATATAGCGCTTGGATTTCTCGACTATAGATATCTCGAGATATAAGTAGTTCTTTGGGTTGCTTCAGCCGAGAAGGATCCGACTAACGGGGGAGAAGGAGGGTGAGTCAAGGCCTCTTTGTCTACAAGTCGAGTTTGATCGATTTGTGATATTATATCGGAGACTTCTGACCTTAAAAACGTAGATTCTTGTGCCCAGAGACTCTGACGCTTTGCCATTTACTGGATTTCTTGTTCTAGTACCAATAGGTGATGACTAGTGCACTAACCGACTCTTGATTACCGTTTTTTGCTTACTCTTTTTTGGCCTGGAAGAGCGAACGATCCACCTGGACAACTAAACTGAGACAAGCCCAATCTTTACGTTAGCCTGAAGCCAATAGAGTAAGCGAATAAGAGATAGCCTAGTTGCTTATGGTAACAAGTTTGATCCTATAGTACCGGACTCGCCGTATTAAAACCTGTTTTTCCTATTGTTTTTGGCGACCTTATGACATTGTAATCTTAGTATCCGCTTGTCAGCCTTCTTTTTATTCAGGTGAAGTGGCAGAAATGTAAACCTTGTAGTTCTAACTCTTTTTACCAATAAAGGATACTGAGAGAAAGAAGGTGGATAGGAATGTTCCAACTGAAAGAGATGAATAAGAAGAGCAATAAGTAATAGAAAGAAGGTTATGTAATACAGACAGATTTTAGTCAACCACAGAGCTAACCGCTGCCCTAAGAAAGCTAGAGCGAATAGGCGCTTGTGCGCTTGCAGAGTGAGGGTCGGGCTGATCCAAGAGTTCTGGTTCCGGTTCGAGAACCACTTCTTCCTCTGCAAACAAAAAATGGGGCACACCAGCCCTGTCAGTGGAGTTGCACTCGTTGTTCCATCTTCTTAATCAAAGCAAAGTCAGATTCCAACCTCGGACACATCCTCTTCTCATTGATCTGTGGAATCGGCCCGCTGTGAGCCAACATTGGAACCAGGTCTTTTGAGTCTCCTACTCCTCTTGCTCTTAGCCCAGTACTGGAGGTCGAGTGGAACTGGTTTTCCGGAAGCAAGAAAGACTCCTTTTGTTTAGTGCTCAAAGGCAAGTCAATAAATCGATAGAAACTAAATAAAGGAAGAACAATCATTCATTGATGTAGTCGATCAAGCAGAACAGAATCTATCTCATTGAATAGGGAAAGAGAGAACTAAGGAATGCCATAAGGAGAAAGGAATCCGATAAGAGAGAGAAATCACAAAAGGAAGTGGACTCCAAGAATCCGAGAGTCTCAGTTTAGTTTCTATCGAGTGTAAGTCATTCAGTCCCGACAGCCTCCCACCCTAGACCTATAGTTTCACGTGGGAACTAGGACCACTTTCTAGTTGGTACTACAACGCACAAGCGGTAAGAGCAAACTGTCTTATTGGTTTCCTTTATTGCGACGTACTCTATGGGCTTATCGTCCCCCTCCCTACACGTCGACCTTTTCCTTGCTCTGGCACTGATTGACCAGCTTCATCGTCAACATTCTCATTCCCATAGCTTCTCGGATGACGACTGCTGACTTTGTCTTCATTTCATTCTTTGACTGCTATGAGCTTGAGGCAGAGTCGGCTGAAGGTAGAAGGAGAAGAAGAGATTTTACTATGCCCTTCCGATCGAAAAAAAGAAGATAATTGCTCTGGAAAACTTGTGAAATTCATCTGATGGGCTTTTCTTTCCATTGAATAGGAATCGCCCGGTCAACGGTGATAGCTGCTCGCCTCCTTCGATGAAGACAAAGATTGATTGCTAGCTTTAGTTAGGCAGTAAGCGAAAAGGTGGGCTCTCCCTCTTGGTAAGAAGGTCCGATCACGGGCTTATAGCGGGCTCTCTCTCTTCAGGTGAAAAGCTCTTTTCAAGCAGTGACAGAGAAGTGGGAGACAGAGCTTGAGGAAGAGGTAGGCGGCAATAAAAAAGGTAGTCTATCCATTCTGGCGTTCTAGGCTTAAAGCTCAATCCGGTAAACCTACCTTGTTTTTTCAAAAATTTGTATTCTTTCCGGGACGAGTGGGCGAATCATGTAGTTCTTAAGCTCCTTACCGTAGTTGGAATAAGTATGAAATATCCCTAAAGTTGAGAAAGAGTAGTTGGTTGAATAGGCCTTTATCTTACTCTTCGAGACAAACGAATCAAACTCTTGTTTGGGATCCACTAGTTCTTTGACTGGATCAACGTATGGATCTCCTTTCGGCTCTGCTCCCGTCTGAGCCTGTTCTCTCGCTGGAAACGTATTTTGTCGATGAAGGGAAACGGCCAATTACAAGCAATTGTTGCTACGTTTTTGTACTCGACTGGTATCATACATAAAAAGAGGGATAGGCTTCCTGGAAAGAAAGAGTTCTGTCGGGTTTTTAGACCTTAAAACGACTCTGTGTTCTTTGCCAACCTATTTCATACCGTACTCGTCGTACTTCCTCTTCTGCAATCATCATGGTAAGCTTAAGCGCTTAAATAGTGTGTATTTTCAATCGTAACCAGCCCTTACCGCGATCAGCCTTTACCGGCTAGACCGAGGAGAGAGGAACAGAAGACTCTTGATTTTAGGCTTGTTGTATAGTTTCGATAGTAACAGCTTCTCCAACAAGGCCTCTTGAGCCTCGGGCGCAGTTGAAGAAAGATTCTCCTTCGGCTTGTCTTTGTCGGATTTCTTTTTCGTCTGCTTCTGGGGTGCGTCTGTGTCAGCGACGGCTGTCTGCTCTTTAGGGCGACAACCCTTGCTCGAAACACCGAAGCGGCGAGTATCCCGGGCTGTTTGATCAGCATTGCGCTCTGCCAGCGCTCGCTCTAACCCACCCGTTTGCCAACGAAGATAGCATGGCGAAAGAGGAAACTGGGGTCGTATGCAAAGCATATTTCAGATCGAAGAGACGGTTGTCGATGCACATCTGGACTTCAGGCTCATCGAGCTCCTTTTCGCACTGAAGCGTTAACTTCAGCCATCGGGCAAGAGTTGCGTCAAACGGTTCTCCCTTCGTCTGCTTTGTAGCAAGGAGCTCCGAATAGGAAAGGCTTCGAGAGACTGAAGAAAAGCGCCTATGAAAGGCCTCGACCATTTGCTGCCATGAATGGATAGAGTTGGGAGGAAGCCTCCCATACCAACTAAAGGCTACACCAGACAACGAGGCCGAGAACTGGCGGAATAACAGACGCTCGTCGTGAGCCGTGTCTCCACAGCTGGTCTCGAAATGAGCGATGTGCTCGACCGGGTCTCCGGTCCCATCGTAGATCCGTCACTGGGGCATAACAACATTTAAAGGAAAACGGACGGATGCAGTGGTAGCGGGTCAGGCTTACGATAGCCTTGGTTGGGATCGTCGCCTGACGCGCGTCATTCGTTTGAAATAATCTTCCGGATTTTCTGCTCTGTTAGCAGAGCGTTTGGAGGCCGAGGCTCATCCGGCTGTTCCGGGTTGCACTCGTCCGCCCACCTGGGACCTATCGAGGGGAGGGAAGTGGAAGGTTGACGTGAGGTGGACGGCCCTCCTGGTCTTCACCTAATTGTGGAAGAGGGGAGTATCAACTCTCTCTCGCGCCTTTCTTCAGCTTGCTTCTTCCTGTTCGTCCATTCGGGACGGGGCAGGCAGCCCACATACATGAAGAGAAGAAGAGGGGGGTTCCTTGTCTGTCGGTCGAAGAAGGCAACAAGTGGAAGCAACCGATGCTTTGGTCATTCAGTTGACTCCTCTGTGCTTGCTGTCATGCTGGCAAAAGCGGGGGTTTCGGCCGGTTTTACCTACTATTGGATTTGAACCAATGACTCTCGCCGTATGAAAGCGATACTCTAACCGCTGAGTCAAGTAGGTCAAGCTGAGTCAAGTCAGAGAAAATAGACTATAAGAGAAAGCCAACCAAAGCGCAACCAGAGTTCTCCGCGGGGTGGAGCGCTAAGAAAGAGAAAGCGTTATCGCTATACGAAATGAAGCAGCGGCTAGCACGCTAAGATAAACCACTTGGAAAAGGCGTCGCCTTTCTTTCTCGGTCGTCTGTCTTAATTCATGTTGTAATGCGGTCGTTCTCTGCTGCATTGGTGTTTTCACTCCCCACTCTCCACCATAACCAAATTTTTCTACCATATCTCAGGAGTAGTCAAAGGAAGTACGGCGGGTCCAAGTAGGAATAAATTCACTAAGAAGTAGGGGCATACATAAATGGATCAATTCATTCAAAAAGATCCGTTCGGATCGAACCAGGATGAATGGGATTGGTCTGACCTCTCGCTCGGATGGTTGACTCCCGCCGACGACAGATGTCCCATGCCACGTTTCGTGAACAGCTATGCCCGAGAATGAATGAATTGTAAATTAGCGCCGAATAAGCCACTGACTGTAGAAGAGGAAATGGGGGGCCCTATACCATACATCCTGCTGCCTCGGGACGACTGCACGTTACATCATAGCAGCACCACCAAATGGTGGAGGCGGAAAGCAGCTTCAAAAGAAGGGCGGGGCTTCTGACTGAACACCAACCGGAACCGACAGAAGCGAAGGTGCAAAACCAACCGTCTCTGCTTATAATGAGAAGCGTGTCACTGCATGCCTCCGAGGGGACGCAAAGCAAACTTTATCATTTTCTTTGGTTGGAGAAAGGGCGGGGTCTTGATCTGGTGGTTGTAAGCAAGATCGATCAAGCTCAATCAATAGAGGAGCTAAACTTTTCCACCAGACAGGTGATACAGCAAGGAAAATGACTGATGATTGAAGGGCCGGACCCTCTATTTGAAGCGGAGAGTGGTCAAAGAAAGATGGGCGGTTCAATCGATAGGTCTGTGTAACGGTAGGCTCTTCAATCAATCACTCGATATGGTCTTATCTCTCCAAACGGTGATCCATCGTCTCAGTCCATCACTAGGGCCCTGAGATGGAAACCATCCACCGGAGCAAGGGTTAGCCAAGCCTTGGTCTCGTTGGATTGCGTGAAGGCGCGCTACTCACGAATATCTTGCAAGCAAGATTTTTGATTCACTCTCGTGTGAGTGCAGCGTACCGGGTAGGGCCTTATCTTAGTTCCTGCACCCGACAGCTTCTTCTCTGCTCAACTGTGCACCATGTATTTGCATAGTCGATCGATGATCGACCGACCTTCGTTGCCTCATTTCATGAGCGGTACTTACGATTTTTCTCGGTACACGAGATCCAATGTAACACATAATTGAAACATGTGCAACATAAATAAAGAAAGAGAATCGACTCGAGTCGATTCCCCGTGCTGCATCGAAATGCTTTCCCGCTTCTCGTGACCCTTCCTGTCTGGCTATGACATTAGGTGTCGACCCTTCTATTCAATTTGTGAAGAAGCTCCGGTCGAGGGGTTGGATCCCTAAGTCCCCGGTTTGGACAGTTTTCTGTAACAGTGTCATGGCCAAGTACGGAGCTGAGCTGGAAAAGGCTAATTTCCTTGATGCCGTCCAAGCCACTAGTGTGTACGTCTAATGGTCTCTAACGTGTTCAAGGCCTTCTTGGAAATCTTTTGTTGGGAGACTAACACGTGCCTAACTCCCCATGGTGAGTTAGGCTTCTCTCTCCCGGACATGTTGGCCCTCTCTCATCTTCCAGCCAGGGGTTTCCCTTACGAGGAGTTTTTCCCAACCAATGAAGAGCTCGAGGTCATTCGCCAGTCAAACCCTACTTTCTATCATGTGATGGCCGAGTTATTCCTTTACTTCCAGATCATTCCTTATTTGTATGATCAGGACAACCGTGTTGGCGTTAAGCACTGGATGCTCCATTTCTTTGGCGTTCATGAGACCAACAAGGGGAAAAGGGGTGAAGTTAAAGTCCAGTTCAGGTATCCTTCCACCGAAGGAACATTCCTCTGGCTACCAAGTACAAGCTATCACTTGAGCCCTCTCCTTGCGAAGCTTTGGATAACAAGCCTGTCCAACTCCCTCTCTTCATAGATCAGCGTCCGATGCATGTGCTAACTCCTTGTGGGCCGCTTTCTTCGTACTTTGGCTACGCCGATGTGTCGTTCCATGCAACAAAGGTGACTACATTGACCCAGGGTTATTCTACATTGTAGCGCGGATGGCTACAAAGACAGGGGTGGCCTTATGCCCTGCAATGATTGCCACGCTGTGTAGCGGGTTTGCGAAGCATACAAAGAAGGTTTCCAAAATTCATGAACACTCGACCCCCTACCCTGGTCATTACTTTTACGCCTGGTATGTTATGCACTTCCATGTGTTCCATTCTCTGAAAAGCGAATCAAAGCCCGAGCACGCGCATCTGGCGCGGTTGGAAAGCCAGGGCTTTCACAACTGCTCTCTTCAAGAGGCTCGAGAGAGATTACGTCAGAAAGACATGATGACCCGGTTCGTCCCCCTTTCGCTACTGACATGGTGCTTTTTCTAAAGGATGATGGTCCTAGAGGACGCTCTTCCCTGTCCAACTCCGACATAATCTGGCTTCGCTTCATTCGGCCTAAAACATTCGTCTTTCGTCAATCTAATTCGGTCGAGCTGCAGCCTTATTTACCCAGCCGCTTTGCAATTCAACTTGGCTATTGTCAGAGTAAGGTTGGTAACCCAAATACTGACTTAGCCCGAAGCGGTAATACGGTTGATGCTGCGAGGGCATGGTTCGATTACACGGATGTTGATACAGGCTCTTCCTTCTCTGGCCCCGTCTTGGGCAAAGCAGTACACTGGTCCCATGAGCACGTCAGATGCTGGAGTCAGTCGATGGTGTCAACCAGCCTTCCACGCGCCAGCCCGTATGTTTTGGTCTTTCGGTAGATAGAAGCCTGCCTTGGACCAGCGAGATGCTTCCCGATGAGGAGAAGCATGAAGAAGACTAAGACGCAACTCTTTACCTCAGCTCACTAATCTTGTTCTGATCAAGGACTTTCAACCGCTTATTCGCTCTGCACACGAACGAGACTAAATGGGGCGCTACACCGGTCACCAGGGCATCAGTTGTCCAAGCTCTCACGCTTATGGAATGTCCTGGCCATACTGCTCTATGGGGAAGGCCACAACGCAGGGACGCGGCAAGATCGCAACTACCCGGCTACACTCACTCCTATCGGGTCACTATCCTATGGCTGGAAACACAATAGGAAACGACCTCCGTCATCACATGCATTGAGCAGGGTAGGGATCAGCAACACAGACCAAAGGCACCGCGCCTCGGCATGACTCTCACAGCACCGGCTGCTTACAGGCAAGGAGCCAGAACAGGAAGACAATGAACAACCACTCGCTGTACACGGCTGAAATACCACTAGATCAAAGAGGAACAGGTGCTGTAGTGTAGGCAAAGCAAAGAACAAACAGAGTAGGAGATAGGGCTGCCAGAAAGGGGTCCATAAATGATGGACTGTGGATAGGGGGAAAGCGGAGGGGAGATCGACCGCCAGCAGCAGCAACCGTTGTTTAGCACGACACAGCAGGAAACTGAATAGGCACGGAAGGACGCATGCAGATAGACAGGCAGAAACAGAATAGCAAACCGCCATTACGGTAGCACGCTTGGTGTGAGCAGGCTAGGCTATAAGGGAAAGGGCAGACATGCGCCAAAGGCAGAGCCATACAAGGAGCACGCCCACTGAAGAGAGCACGCCACAAAGCAGAGCACAGAGCGCACGACCAGCGAGCCAGCACCATAAGCAAAATTCGCTCCATGCGAATTCCCCATACGATACGTATCCTCACTCACAGACTGTAATCCAAGCTGCACTTCGAGTTAGAGAGAGAAAGCCTTCCCTAAGGTGATAGGGATAAAGCGCTCTACGGACCGCTCATGGACGAAGCGATGAAGGATTCCACTGGACAATTAGAAATCCTATGTGTTAAGCATTGATTGCAACATCGGTTTAGACGGATCCAACACGTAATCGACTCGAGGAGAAATGGTCCCTTCGGATCTATTCTATCGAAGAGATCTTTCCCTATGTCAATTGTCGATTTCGGTCGGGAGACTACTCTAGAAAGATTGATTCCAAAACCACAACTGTACACCACCAAAGGGACCACGAAAGCAAATATGAGCCCCGAGACTAGGATCCAGCCTTCTTCCGAGAGGAAAGAGCGGCTCAAGAAGTGGAACTACTAAGACCCGCGAGGGTCATCCTTTCTTGAATCGTAGCTCTCTCACTTAACCTGACCTGCCTACCACTTAGAGGTTCATTTTCCAGCAAGTACCAAAAGACCAATGTTTTTCCGGTCTCAACCAATAAGGAGCTTCTTAAGAGGCGGAGGGAACTGCCCAAGGCTATAAGGTTAGGAAGGAGAGGAGGGCGTAGCTTTAAAAGTGAAGGAGTTGTCCCTCAGAGATGAAGGAGCTGTTCGTTCGCCCAGGGCCCGAAGTACTGTGCTATCCCCCCGCCTAAGGTTTTAGAGGTTGCTGAGTGGAGCACTTCCGGGGAACGGGCCGTGGGCGGGTAGAAAGAAGAGAAGGAACCCGACTTCCCTCGATAGATAAGGGAGGGACTGTTCATGTCGCTATTAGGTAAATCGATTCAGAGGTTGATTCCGGCCCTCAAAACGCACGAGAATTGTTTTAGGGTGAATCACCTGTGAGGTACGAAAAACGGACGTTTTTATGGGCAGACTTTGAATCCCGTCGGACAAGGACTAGATCACACCGAGCGCTCTTGGTCAATCCTCCGAATGAACAAGCAGACCAAGGAAAGTGCTCGCTTATAGTCACACCTGTCTTTTGCCCCTGCTCAAGCGTCCCAGCCTTTACCTTAGGGGGAGGTTTGACTACTCAGAAGAGTTAGACTTGGCTTATGCAGGCGGACATGTGTATGGAGATGCTAATGTGTATGGGAGTGCCGATAGAGATGGGTGGGTGGGAGTGTTTATAGAGATTCTAAGACGTGTATCTATCCGTACGAAGACGCCGATCCCAGGGATGCGTCTGCCTTTGCAAGTGCAGGTGTGGATGAAACGACCCGTGGAAAAAGAGAAAAGGGATCTGCTGTTTCGACGCCGCTGTGGATGCGGGATTGGAAAGGCTTTTTGTGGTGGCCTCTAATGCAAAAAAGAAGGAATGCAGATGGGGCCTCAGATTTTGAAGCCCTTGACGGTACGTTCGGGTGGGGCTGCTTTTGGTTCGGAGAATGCTTGCCTGTTTCGGCTTTACGCCTTTTTCCCATGCATGGAAGGTGGAGGGTCGCAGACCGCTCGACGAGTGGAAAGAAAAGAGGTCGGCCACTAAGGTTGTTGCTATTCGAGGATTCCGGCTGAAGAGAGCACATGCCCAGTTTTTATAATCACCTGACCGGTGTGTATAATTAATTCATAACCAGACTCGCAACTGATTTGTAGCAGGCTAAGAAAAAGAAGAAGAGTAGGGATTTTACAGACCAAAGAATGGAATAGGCGAGAGCCTCGTCTCAGGCCGGGTGTGGCCAGTCAGCTCTGATACCATACTTGGGTTGTGAAACCCCCTGCTTTAAGGTTTTCGAGAGGAAAGGAAAAAAAAGTGATATGAGCAGCAGGAAAAAAAAAGTATTTTAGTACCGACCTTATGGTTATTATTCTTTGATGGTTCACACACGAGCCGTGGTTCTGGAGTCGGCATAGCTCTTTATTTACCCATGGGGCCATGAGTTTTCTAGTTAGACTTCCCGACCAACATAGCCGAATATTAAGTGGTTTGAAGATGGGCTTTCGAGATGGATATTCCTATGGAGAAGATTTCAAAAACAAGGGATGAGAAAGAACAGCCTGGAAAGCTAATTGTGGACAACTTTTTGAAGTGCTTCAACCACATACATACTCATATCTAGGATGGGTAATAAGCAAGCGGATGTAATGGTAGCCAAGACATCCATGTTGTCTTTCACTGATGATAATCCCCTTTGCATTATAGGTGTAAGGCAAATTCCAATGCCTGCACATCACTGTTTTGTTATAAGCCTTTCACTCTCCCAGCCTGTGCCAACATGCCTAAACTTTTGTTCTAAAACAAAAAAGACTATGCCCCGC